>NC_053497.1:183722387-183782387 GCF_905171775.1 Rana temporaria
GGAATCACTGGTTGTCACCAGAACTAGTGTCCTCATTGGAAGATTCTCCTCTATTCCTGTCCTGGTGACAACCCAGAATTTGGGATTATCCTTCACTTCCTGTCCCATAGCCACAACAGGAAGTGAGAGGAAATCCCTCCAAAGTGAGGGAATCCCTGGTTGTCACCAAAACTAGTGTCCTCATTAGAAGATTCTCCTCTATTCCTGTCCTGGTGACAACCCAGAATTTGGGATCATCCTTCACTTCCTGTCCCATAGCCACAACAGGAAGTGAGAGGAAATCCCTCCAAAGTGAGGGAATCACTGGTTGTCAACAGATCTAGTGTCCTCATTGGAAGATTCTCCTCTATTCCTGTCCTGGTGACTACCCAGAATTTGGGATCATCCTTCACTTCCTGTCCCATAGCCACAACAGGAAGTGAGAGGAAATCCCTCCAAAGTGAGGGAATCACTGGTTGTCAACAGATCTAGTCTCTCCATTGGAAGGTTCCCCCTCTATTCCTGTTCTAAAGACAACACAACATTTGAGATTTTCCTTCACTTCCTGTCCCATAGCCACAACAGGAAGCGAGAGGAAGTACAAAATGACCTCATAGATTCCCCTGACGTCATCGAGTAAAAAAAGAACACTCACCACATGGAGAATCTTATTTTCCGTTTCATAGACAGTGCAATCCTGCAGAGAGGGAGACAAAGAGATCACAGATCACTAAAAATATAAGAATATTTCATCACAAGACTAGAGTATCATTTCATTATAAGAGTATTATTATTGTACAGTGCCATGAAAAAGTATTCATACCCCTTGACATTCCCCTCATCTTCCAACCAAAAAAACATAAATGTATTTTATTGGGATTTTATGTGAGAGACACAAAGTGTCACATTATGGGGAAAAGGAAAACAGGTAATACGGCCACCCAGGTGTACTTCAGGTAATGCAGGAAGAGCTTCAACGACCCACGGAGCCGTGAGGGAAGGAAAATGATACAAATAAATCTGTGACAAGTGTGGGGGGGAGGGGCATTTGTATGGTGCCCCCTTTACTCTGATAACTAAAATCTAGAGGAACCAATCACCTTCAGAAGTCACCTGATTAGTAAATAGAGTCCCCCCTGTGTGTCATGTAATCTCAGTATAAATGCAGCTGTTCTGTGAAGCCCTCAGAGGTTTGTTAGAGAACCTTAGTGAACAAACAGCATCATGAAGGCCGAGGAACACACCAGACAGGTCAGGGATAAAGTTGTGGAGAAGTATAAAGCAGGGTTAGGTTATAAGAAGATCTCACGGAGCTTCTGTTCAATCCATCATCGGGAAATGGAAAGAGTATGGCAGAACCGCAAACCTACCAAGACATGGCCGTCCTCCTAAACTGACCGGGCCGGGCAGGGAGAACATTCATCAGAGAAGCAGTCAAGAGGCCCCATGGTAACTCTGGAGGAGCTGCACACCACGGGTCACATGCACCACAGCCCTACGTTATGTTAGGCTGCTTTAGGAATAAGCTATAGCGCTACCACCTGAGAGGTCCCATCGCCCTAAAAGGTAACCCACGTGAACCAAAAAAGTGCACAGGGTGCATGACTGGTCCCCTCCCGAAGAGGAAGGACCCCCCTGGGATGCAAGACTCGCAAGGACTCTGGTCCACCTAGCCAAAAGTCCTCTTCTTGTGGGCAGCCAAAGCCAACCACTGAGTACTCGGTAGGATGCTCCTCTGAAGGAAGGACCCCCCTGAACCCCTGTGATGGAAGACTCCAGATAAGGGGCCAGGCACTCTGGTCCACCCAGCCAAAGCTTCTCTCTCCTCGAGGTCAGCCAAAGCCGACCACCAGGTCCTAGGTAAGAGGCTCTCCTCACTAAGAAACCCCCCGGGTAGGGGAGGAAGGAACTTGAGGGTCACAGATCTTCCCCCTAGACTTCAGGGCACGCCTGTAGACCTGCACCCAATGCCAGTAAATGAAAAAGCCCACATGATCCAAAAAAAAGTGCACAGGGTGCATGACTGGTCCTCTCCCGAAGAGGAAGGACCCCCCTGGGATGCAAGACTCGCAAGGCACTCCGGTCCACCTAGCCAAAAGTCCTCTTCTTGTGGGCAGCCCAAGCCAACCACTGAGTACTCGGTAGGGTGCTCCTCTGAAGGGAGACCCCCAGGTAGGAGAGGAAGAAATTTAAAGGGTCACACTCTCCCCCCCCCATACTCCAGGGTCTGCCCAAAGACCCGCACCCTATAATGCACTTAAGTGAAAAAGCCCACATGACGAAGTGGAAGTGACACACGTGGAGAGAAAATTGTACAATGGCCAACAAAAATTGCCCGGTCTTGGCCAAAAGGCCTGGCCCATGAGGTCAGATGCAGATTGGAAAAGCATCTGATGTCATAGCCAAAGTGCCATTTCACACAGTGGGGTCATCAAACCCAGGTTGTTACTCAGGGCCATCTTAATAGCATCATGGGCCCCTGGGCAAAGTAATGCTCTGGGGCCCCTACAATGATGACAGTGCAGGTAAACAGACATCAAGTAGGTAGGAGGTAGACTGCCTCCCCTGTGTATCTATCACTCTCAGTACCATCATGGGGCCCCTAATTTCAGGGCAGAGTGGGTTCAAGGTCCAGCTGCTTTGGGGAAAGTGCAGGGGCCCCCCCCATGCAGCTGGGGCCCCTGGGCAGTGCCCAGGTGTGCCCGCTCATTAAGACAGCCCTGGTGTTACTATGGCATCCACTTCTTGGGGGGGCACTTCACACTCTGCCTTCCAAGCCCTCAACCAAAACCAGGTGGCACCGCTGAAATCAGGGAGGCACAGGAGACATACTGATCAGGACCTAGAACACCTGCTGGTGGCGCTATGGGTACCTGGGCGGAAGGTTGTAGTGGGTGTCTCCCAGCAACCAGCAGACCCCAGTAATCAGTTCCACCTGATGCTGGCTGCTGGGATGGTATTTAGGTCCTCCACATATATAGATAAGGCCGCCATAGTGTAAAATCTGGTCCCCACTCCTGAAGAAGAAGGACCTCCCTGATCCCCCTGGGATGCACGACTCTCTTGACAAGGGCAAGGCACTCTGGTCCACCTAGCCAAAGGTTCTCTCCTTGTGGCCAGCCAAAGCCGACCACCAGGTCCTAGGTAAGGGGCTCTCCTAAACAGACCTAAACAGAAATCATTTCCACCTGATGCTGGCTGCTGGGAGGGTATTTAGGCCCTCTCCTACTTTTAGATCATTTCAATATAAGAGTATTGTTTCATTATAAGAGTATTGTCATGTATCCTTTTATTATAAGAGTATCATTGTATTGTATTAGCATTCTTTCATTAAAGGAGTATCATTTTATTAGAAGAGTCTTTAATTTTATGAAAGGAATATCTTATCAACACAAGAGTAGAATTTAATTACAAGTATATCCTTTTATTATAAAAAATATCCTCTGATCCATTTTTTTTTACTTTTATACAGAAATTCACATTCGCGGCGCTCTCCATACAACGTTCCTCTTGGAGAGGAGAGATAAGTAAAATAAAATCTCGACACTTCATTAGCATAATTAATTAGGCTGACTTTTCAGATGGCTATTATTACCCTTCCGATGTAATTATCAATGGAGACACGTGTTCGTCCTTGGATGACATCAGGACAAAATCCATAAAGTTCAGACGGTTGGAGGGGGGGGGGGGGGGGGGAGGCGGGCTCGGCTTCCTCATATATATGGTTCAGCTTTCTGTACTCTGGGTTCTGTCATTCTGAAACAAAGTATCAACTGTCAGATATACGGACACAAGATGTCAGAAACCGGAGCGCCCACTGGGTAACGTTGACGGGGGCCAGGAGTAATTTCTTGGTGGTGAGGGGCCCAGCGCCTGCTGATCTGAGCTACCTGGTCCAGCCAGGGGGTGGAAGGACAGAGGTCCCTGCATGGTCAAGTGCCCCCCCCTGGAAGTGGCGTCCTCAGGGGGTGCCGGAGTAGCCACATAAGGTTGGGACCCCGCTGCGTGAAACTTTTGGCTAGGTGGACCAGAGTGCCTTGCCCTTGTCAAGAGAGTCTGGCATCCCATTGCATCCCAGGGAGATCCTTCTTCAGGAGAGGGGGACCAGATTTTATGGAGGCATTATCTCTTTTTGGGGTTCATATGTGATCGGGCCCTTCTGGGCGGTGGAGGTTTGACAGCGATTCTCCTAGATGTCCAAAGGCCCTGGTTGGGTATATAGCCACAAGCGGTTCATGTGGGCTTTTTCATTTACCTGCATTGGGTACAGGTCTACAGGCATGCCCTGAGGTCTAGGGGGAAGATCTGTGACCCATAGGTTCCCTCCTCCCCCGGCTGGGGGTCTCTGTTCAGGCTGTTCAGCCCCTTACCTAGAAACCCAGTGGTTGGCTTTAGCTGACCACAAGGAGAGAACCTTTGGCTAGGTGGACCAGAGTGCCTTTCCCTTGTCAAGAGAGTCTTGCATCCCAGGGGGATCAGGGAGGTCCTTCTTCAGGAGAGGTGACCAGTGATGCACCCTGTACACTTTTTAGGTTCATGTGGGCTTTTTCATTTACCTGCATTGGGCGCAGGTCTACAGGCGTGCCCTGAGGTCTATGGGGAGGATCTGTGACCCTCAAGTTCCTTCCTCCCCTACCTGGGGGGTCTCTGTTCAGGAGAGCCCCTTACCTAGGACCTAGTTGGCTGGCAACAAGGAGAGAACTTTTGGCTAGGTGGACCAAAGTGCTTTACCCTTGTCAAGAGAGTCTTGCATCCCAGGGGAATCAGGGAGGTCCTTCTTCAGGAGAGGGGGACTAGATTTTACACTATGGAGGCCTTTATCTCTTTATGGGGAGGATCTAAATACCCTCCCAGCAGCCAGCATCAGGTTGAACCGATTACTGGGGTCTGCTGGTTGCTGAGAGACACCCACTACAACCTTCCACCCAGGTACCCACACAGTGCCACCAGCAGGTGTTCCAGGTCCTGATCAGTATGTCTCCTGCGCCTCCTTTAAGGAAATAAAAAATAGGCAATGGGACTTGGGTGGTAGCCCTATTGCCTATTCTTACTCTAATAGCGGTCTAACACAACATAGAGATGGGGGTCATGTGACCCGTGGCGGCCGGTCTGGCCGTATTATCGGTGGAAATTACGGGATGGAAGGAGACATCTAAAAATTCTTGCTTTTCTAAGAAGGCTTCACTGTCCCCTCCCGAATTCCAGACGGTTGAACAACCAGCCGGCGTTTTATGGAACGTCTCTGAAGGCTTTTATCTCTCGTGTTTTCTCTTCTCCTCCTTTTGGTGCCAATTTTGGTCTTGAAGCTGAAAATATAAAAATATCTCCTGTGAAGATGGAGGAAGATCGCGGATGTGATGACCTGGAGGATGATTGGAAGGTTCCGGGGGAATTTTGTTCTATAATAACGCCTCACCTCCCCGGACCTCTCCTGTCAGCTCAGAACGTTCTCTTCTCCGGAGCTAAATGATTGCTCAATCTCGGCAAATATAAGGGGGCGCGCTAAAGAGGAGCGGCGCCATTTCTCATATTGAACAAACATCACTATTAATCCCACGAATGATACTTTACCATCTCCATGTAAATTCCTGTGACCTTCCCCAAGTCGCTCCTCTGTAGACAAGTTGATGAATGGACCCCGGGGCCCCTCGGGCCCCCTTCCCTAGAAGGCCCCCATAAGAGGTTTGAAATGTGAATGTTTAACCTTCTCACCTGTGACTTTTACCGAGAAAAACTACCACGGGAAAAATGGCTTTTCTGTTTTCATTGTCTGAGGGAAATGATGAGAGAGGATTGTTATTTCCGTCTGTCGGAGACCGACGCGTTTTATTTACCCGGCAACCCCCCCCCAAAAAAAAACTGCCCAGCTTCGAGTTAGCATGGCCAATGACTATGTTACTTCACACTGCTGTGACACAATATATGGCACGCTGGGTGGGGAGCACCACCGCCAAATGTCACCTATGCAAGCGAATGGGGGCCACGCGGCAACTCTTCTGCAACTACATGCCGAGGATTTGGGCTAGGAAGTGGCACTTGTAATGGGAGAGGGGCATTTATGCTAGGAGGGGGGGCGTGATGCTGGATTTTTTTTTGGGGGGGGGGAATTTGTGCTGGGAGGGGTAGATTTTGTGCTGGGAGGGGAAAATTTATGCTAAGGGGGGGGGGGGGTGTTATGCTAGTTTTTTTTTTGTTGGGAGGGGGCATTATGCTAGGTTTTTTTTTTTTGGGGGGGGGGGAATTTGTGCTGAGAGGGGGGTGGATTTTGGATTATGGTAGGACGGGGATGTTTATGCTAAGAGGGGGTGTTATACTAGTTTTTTGGGGGGTGGGTTGTGCTGGGAGGGGGGGATTTTATGCTAAGAGGGGGGGTGTTATGCTAGTTTTTTTAAGGGGGGGTTGTGCTGCTCTTTTTATGCCAAGAGGGGGGGTGTTATGCTATTTTTCTTTGGGTGGGGGGGATTTGTGCTGGGAGGGGGCATTTATGGTAGGAGGGGTGTTATGCGAGGATTTTTTTTTTGGGGGGGGGGGGATTAGTGCTGGGAGGGGGCATTTATGGTAGGAGGAGGGGTGTTATGCGAGGATTTATTTTGGGGGGGGGGTAGTGCTGGGAGCGAGGATTGGGGAAGAGAGTAAGGATTTGTGCTTGGAGGGGAAATTTGTGGGGGAGAGGATTTTCGCTAGTAATGGGGGGGGGGGTATTTGGTAAAGGAAGGAAGGAAGGGGGATGTGCGCTCAGAGGGGAAATATGAGGGGGAAAGGATTTGTGCTAGGAGGGGGGATTGTGGGGGGAGTTATTTGCCCTGGGAGGATTTGGGGGGGGGGGTGAGAGAATTTGTGCGCAGAGGGGACATTTAAGGGGGATATGATTTGTGCTAGGAAGGGTGATTGGGAAGGGGAGATTTTGGTGGTGTTGGTAATGGGCGCACAGGGTGGACGGGGGGGTGGCACCCAATGAATACTAAATTATTAATTGGGTGCCACCTGAATGGAGGGAACATCTTCTGTCTTTTGCTGCGGGCGATTCTCAGATAAACCCGACGTCTCCCGACTTCCCCATTGTGAGTTTGCGGTTCCTCGCCCTCTCATTGTCCTCCATACGATCTCCGCCGCCTCCAGTCCCCTCAGTCCTCGCTGACCTCCTTCTAAAGAGCTTTGCAGAATAAAAAGTCCAGAGAGATGCCGAAGCTCGGCGTATTCCCGGCCGCACGCAACGAGATGGGATTGTTCCCTGAGAAAGGCCGGCGGTATCCGAGCCGAGGGGAACCAGAAATACATCCAAGCATAACATTAGTGCAATGCGGAGGGAGGGGGAGGGGGAGCGCAGAAGAAAAGAAAGCCACAAATCATCAACTTTGCTGTAGACCTCATAATAGGAAATTAATTCAATATTGAGTTGGCTCCGCCCTTTGCAGCTATAACACCTTCATCTCTTCTGGGAAGGCCGTCCTCAAGGTTTAGGAGTGTGTCTATGGGAATGTCTCAGCTCTAATTCATCCTAAATGTGTTCTAACAGGTTGAGGTCAGAACTCTGTGCAGGCCAGTCAAGTTCCTCCACCCCAAACTCCCTCATCCATGTCTTCATGGACCTTAGTCAAGTTAGTCAAGTTCCTCTAACCCCAAACTCGCTCCTCCATGTCTTCATGGACCTTAGTCATGTTCCTCCACCCCAAACTCCTCCTCCATGTTTTCATGGACCTTAGTCATGTTCCTCCTCCCCAAACTCTCTCATCCATGTCTTCATGGACCTTAGTCAAGTTCCTCCACCCCAAACTCCCTCCTCCATGTCTTCATGGACCTTAGTCAAGTTCCTCCACCCCAAACTCTCTCCTCCATGTCTTCATGGACCTTAGTCATGTTCCTCCACCCCAAACTCCCTCATCCATGTCTTCATGGACCTTAGTCATGTTTCTCCACCCCAAACTCCCTCATCCATGTCTTCATGGACCTTAGTCATGTTCCTCCACCCCAAACTCCCTCATCCATGTCTTCATGGACCTTAGTCATGTTCCTCCACCCCAAACTCCCTCCTCCATGTCTTCATGGACCTTAGTCAAGTTCCTCCACCCCAAACTCACTCATCCGTGTCTTCATGGACCTTAGTCATGTTCCTCCACCCCAAACTCTCTCCTCCATGTCTTCATGGACCTTAGTCAAGTTCCTCCACCCAAACTCCCTCCTCCATGTCTTCATGGACCTTAGTCATGTTCCTCCACCCCAAACTCCCTCCTCCATGTCTTCATGGACCTTAGTCAAGTTCCTCCACCCCAAACTCACTCATCTATGTCTTCATGGACCTTAGTCAAGTTCCTCCACCCCGAACTCCCTCATCCGTGTCTTCATGGATCTTGCTTTGTGCTCTGGTGGGCAGTCATGTTGGAACAGGAAGGGGACATCCCCAAACTCTTCCCATAAAGTTGGCGGAATGAAATTGCCCAAAATGTATTGGTATGGCGACACCTTAAGAGTTCCCTTCACTGGAACTAAGGGGCCAACCCAACCCCTGAAAAACAACCCCACACTTGTGTGGAGAATTCCATGGGGTATGAATACTTTTTCAAGGCACTGTAGGGTAGATGAACACATTTCCTGACTTTAGCGCGGTTGCAGGGTTTCCTGGTGCGGTATTAGCGGTTGGTGGCCCCGTTTTCTCCCGCGGTTGCTCGTTTATCTGGAGCGCCGGCGGGGCCTCCTGTGATATTCCCCTGATTAGCATTTTATCTTTTTCATCTTTCAGAAGGACTGTCACTCACAGCTGGGCGTCTTCTGAGATTTTTTATACATTTCCCAGTTAAGATATTCAGACGTTACTCCGCGATTTCCATCAAAGTGAAGAGGAATTGGCGTTAATCTCTGGGGGGGGGGGGGGTGATGCCGCGCTGGGATTTTCAATCACTCTCTTGTCTCTTTTTTTTCGGATCTGATGACTCTCCGCCGCTAAAAGTAACAATTTGTTACAAAATCACCGCCTGAGAAAAGTTCAGGAGCGACGCGAGATTCTGTAATGGGGCTTAATGGAGAGAGAGGCGCTTTTGAGAGAGCGCGGTCACATGACGGCGGCGCGGCGCCCACACTTTCCAATAATACAGGAATTAGGACGGTGAAAATGATCCTCCGACCGACAAAAGAGGACAAAATGGCCAACTCAGTCCGCGTGGCCATTAGAAAAGTTTTCAGCAACCGCGCCGCGTGTCCTGGAAATGACGGAAGTCTTCTGAGAGTAGAAAGACAAAGCGGCCTACTGAACACCACCAACTGGCCTAATCCCCCAGAACACCACCAACTGGCCTAATCCCCCAGAACACCACCAACTGGTTAACTGACCCCCCAGAACACCACCAACTGGTTAACTGACCCCCCAGAACACCACCAACTGGTCAACTGATCCCCCAGACCACCACCAACTGGCCTACTGATCCCCCAGAACACCACCAACTGGTCAACTGACCCCCCAGAACACCACCAACTGGTCTACTGACCCCCCAGAACACCACCAACTGGCCTAATCCCCCAGAACACCACCAACTGGTTAACTGACCCCCCAGAACACCACCAACTGGTCAACTGATCCCCCAGACTACCACCAACTGGCCTACTGATCCCCCAGAACACCACCAACTGGTCTACTGACCCCCCAGAACACCACCAACTGGCCTACTGACCCCCCAGAACACCACCAACTGGCCTAATCCCCCAGAACACCACCAACTGGCCTAATCCCCCAGAACACCACCAACTGGTCTACTAATCCCCCAGAACACCACCAAGTGGTCTACTGACCCCCCAGAACACCACCAACTGGTCAACTAATCCCCCAGAACACCACCAACTGGCCTAATCCCCCAGAACACCACCAACTGGTCAACTGACCCCCCAGAACACCACCAACTGATCAACTGACCCCCCAGAACATCACCAACTGGTCAACTGACCCCCCAGAACATCACCAATTGGCCTACTGACCCCCCAGAACACAACTAGCCTACTAATCCCCCAAAACACCAACTGGCCTAATCCCCCAGAACACCACCAACTGGCCTAATCCCCTAGAACACAAGAAACTGGTCAACTGACCCCTCAGAACACCACCAACTGGTCAACTGACCCCCCAGAACACCACCAACTGGTCAACTAACCCCCCAGAACACCACCAACTGGTCAACTAACCCCCCAGAACACCACCAACTGATCAACTGACCCCCCAGAACATCACCAACTGGTCAACTGACCCCCCAGAACATCACCAATTGGCCTACTGACCCCCCAGAACACAACTAGCCTACTAATCCCCCAAAACACCAACTGGCCTAATCCCCCAGAACACCACCAACTGGCCTAATCCCCTAGAACACAAGAAACTGGTCAACTGACCCCTCAGAACACCACCAACTGGTCAACTGACCCCCCAGAACACCACCAACTGGTCAACTAACCCACCACCAACTGGTCCCCCAGAACACCACCAACTGGTCAACTGACCCTCCAGAACACCACCAACTGGTCTACTGATCCCCCAGAACACAACTAGCCTACTAATCCCCCAGAACACAACTAGCCTACTAATCCCCCAGAACACCACCAACTGGTCTACTGATCCCCCAGAACACAACCAACTGGTCTACTGATCCCCCAGAACACAACTAGCCTACTAATCCCCCAGAACACCACCAACTGGTCTACTGATCCCCCAGAACACAACCAACTGGTCTACTGATCCCCCAGAACACAACTAGCCTACTAATCCCCCAGAACACCACCAACTGGCCTACTGACTCCCCAGAACATCACCAACTGTCCTACTGATCCCCCAGAACACAACTAGCCTACTAATCCCCCAAAACACCACCAACTGGTCTACTGATCCCCCAGAACACAACCAACTGGTCTACTGATCCACACAACACCACCAACTGGTCTACTGATCCCCCAGAACACCACCAACTGGCCTACTGATCCCTGAGAACACCAACTGGCCTACTGATCCCCAGAACACCACCAACTGGCCTGCTGACCCCCCAGAATGCCACCAAGTGGTCTCCTGACCCCCGAGAACATCACCAAGTGGCCTACTGACCCCCCAGAACACCACCAACTGGTCTACTGATCCGCCAGAACACCACCAACTGGCCTAATCCCCCACAAAACACCACTAATTGGTCAACTGATCCCCCAGAACACCAACTGGCCTACTGACCCCCAGAACACCACCAACTGGTCAAACCAACTTCCTCTACTCCAAACTACAGGCTTCACACTTTTCAGCACAAGGGCCACATCTTATCAGGGTCTTCTGGTACAGAGACTGATGCGATTGGCTCAGTGATCTCTTTACAGTACTGCGGTATATGTCAGAGCTATCTGCAGTACATCCAGAAAGTACTCACAGCGCTTCACTTTCTCCACATTTTGTTATGTTGCAGCCTTATTCCTAAATAGATAAAATTCATTATTTTCCTAAAAATTCTACAAACATCCCCCATAATGACAACGTGAGAGACCTGTGACACTCATGTACATGGGGGGAGGAGCCTGTGACACTCATGTACATGGGGGAGGAGCCTGTGACGGTCATGTGCATGGGGGAGGAGCCTGTGACACTCATGTGCATGGGGGAGGAGCCTGTGACACTCATGTGCATGGGGGAGGAGCCTGTGACACTCATGTACATGGGGGAGGAGCCCGTGACACTCATGTACATGGGGGAGGAGCCCGTGACACTCATGTACATGGGGGAGGAGCCCGTGACACTCATGTACATGGGGGAGGAGCCCGTGACACTCATGTACATGGGGGGTGAGCCCGTGACACTCATGTACATGGGGGGTGAGCCCGTGACACTCATGTACATGGGGGAGGAGCCCGTGACACTCATGTACATGGGGGAGGAGCCCGTGACACTCATGTACATGGGGGAGGAGCCTGTGTACACGGGATCTTTTTCATTTTTTATTATAAATTTGCAAAGATATCACACAATCTTCACTCACGTTGTCATTATGGGGGATTGTTTGTAGAATTTTGAGGAAAATAATCCATTTCGGAATAAGGCTGTAACATAACAAAATGTGGAAAAAGTGAAGCGCTGTGAGTACTTTTCTGGATGCTCTGTACATTTCTTTATATTGTAGAGCACAATGGTGCCACCACCATGCTTCACAGTAGGGATGGTATTGGGCAGGTGATGAGCGGTGGTTGTTCTTCTGGAAGGTTCTCTTCTCTCCACAGAGAAATCTGAGTGGGATTGTATTTATTTATTTATTTGGTTGAACTGGGTGAACTTGTATCTTTTTTAAACCTGACCAACTATGTAACTATTTTTATGTATATAAAGTGCGGCGATAGTAAATAGGGAACAGAACGAACATCCCTGGACCATCAGTACCCCAGAAGAACCACCACCTCCCCCCTCTCTCCGCCTCCTGAGCCCCGTGGCGTGTGTCACATGACTCCACGCCTTTCATTCCAGCCCGGCGGCGGACACCCGCGCCTCTTCATCGCCGTGCCGCCATCACAAGCTGCCTTTGGTTGCGGTCTCTCTCTTTTTTTGATTTTTTTCATCTCCTAATTGATCTACAAGCCGCGCTCCTCTCTTGATGCGTTTTATTCTATGAAAGTCCCCGGCAGATTTTCGAATGGGGAGTTGAGACGCGGCGAAGGAGGGGGGGGAGGGAGAGGGACGCCGGTTTTTTATGTCGGCTGAACACGTTCCCAAAAAAAGTGCCGCGGGGCGAAAGCAACCTCACCGACTAATTGAATAGCATTCTTGCCGCAGAAGAGAGGACGGGGGGCTGCGGGAACATCAAAGCCGCTTCTGACCATGAAAAGCATCAAACCCCCCCCCCCCGGTGCATCTCAATGCCCCCCCCCCGGTGCGTCTCACTGCCCCCCCCCGTGCGTCTCACTGCCCCCCCCCCCCCCCGTGCGTCTCTCCGCCCCCCCGCTCTTCTGAATGGGAATTTCGCCCGCTGAGAAATGAATCCATGAACATTAAGGCTCCGAGCAGATGTGGGAGGATCAGATCATTTCATTTAACCCTTATGGATGGTGAGAGCGTGGCAAAGGCCAAAAGGTGCCCAGCAGGGGGGGGGGGTGTATCTCAAGCAGTGCTGTGGCCCCCCCTATGTCAGGTGTCAGCCTGGGGGCCACACAGCATCTAACTGTAATTAAAGCATTACTCCAGCCAAACAGATAAACTAACATTAAAGCACAAATATAGGGATGGTGATACCGGCACAAAGGTGGTACGGGGGACAAAGGTGGAATTGGGATAAAGGTGATACCGGCACAAAGGTGGTACGGGGGACAAAGGTGGAATTGGGATAAAGGTGGTACCGGCACAAAGGTGGAATTGGGATAAAGGTGATACCGGCACAAAGGTGGAAACGGGATAAAGGTGATACCGGCACAAAGGTGATACCGGCACAAAGGTGGAATTGGGATAAAGGTGATACCGGCACAAAGGTGGAAACGGGATAAAGGTGATACCGGCACAAAGGTGATACCGGCACAAAGGTGGAATTGGGATAAAGGTGGTACCGGCACAAAGGTGGAATTGGGATAAAGGTGATACCGACACAAAGGTGGTACCAGCACAAAGGTGGAATTGGGATAAAGGGGATACCGGCACAAAGGTGGTACCGGCACAAAGGTGGTACTGGCACAAAGGTGGAATTGGGATAAAGGGGATACCGGCACAAAGGTGGCATTGGGATAAAGGTGATACCGACACAAAGGTGGCATTGGGATAAAGGTGATACCGGCACAAAGGTGGTACCGGCACAAAGGTGGCATTGGGATAAAGGTGATACCGGCACAAAGGTGGATTTGGGATAAAGGTGATACCGGCACAAAGGTGGTACCGGCACAAAGGTGGAATTGGGATAAAGGTGATACCGGCACAAAGGTGGATTTGGGATAAAGGTGATACCGGCACAAAGGTGGTACTGGCACAAAGGTGGCATTGGGATAAAGGTGGTACTAGCACAAAGGTGGCATTGGGATAAAGGTGATACCGGCACAAAGGTGGTACCGGCACAAAGGTGGCATTGGGATAAAGGTGATACCGGCACAAAGGTGGATTTGGGATAAAGGTGATACCGGCACAAAGGTGGTACTGGCACAAAGGTGGAATTGGGATAAAGGTGATACCGGCACAAAGGTGGATTTGGGATAAAGGTGATACCGGCACAAAGGTGGTACCGGCACAAAGGTGGTCCCGGCACAAAGGTGGTACCGGCACAAAGGTGGTACCGGCACAAAGGTGGTACCGGCACAAAGGTGGTACCGGCACAAAGGTGGTACCGGCACAAAGGTGGAATTGGGATAAAGGTGATACCGGCACAAAGGTGGTACTGGTACAAAGGTGGTACCGGCACAAAGGTGGTACTGGTACAAAGGTGGAATTGGGATAAAGGTGATACCGGCACAAAGGTGGTACCGTCACAAAGGTGGTACCGGCACAAAGGTGGTACCGGCACAAAGGTGGAATTGGGATAAAGGTGATACCGGCACAAAGGTGGTACTGGCACAAAGGTGGCATTGGGATAAAGGTGATACCGGCACAAAGGTGGCATTGGGATAAAGGGGATACCGGCACAAAGGTGGTACCAGCACAAAGGTGGAATTGGGATAAAGGGGATACCGGCACAAAGGTGGTACCGGCACAAAGGTGGTACTGGCACAAAGGTGGAATTGGGATTAAGGTGATACCGGCACAAAGGTGGCATTGGGATAAAGGTGATACCGACACAAAGGTGGTACTGGCACAAAGGTGGCATTGGGATAAAGGTGGTACTAGCACAAAGGTGGCATTGGGATAAAGGTGATACCGGCACAAAGGTGGTACCGGCACAAAGGTGGATTTGGGATAAAGGTGATACCGGCACAAAGGTGGTACCGGCACAAAGGTGGTACCGGCACAAAGGTGGTACCGGCACAAAGGTGGAATTGGGATAAAGGTGATACCGGGACAAAGGTGCTATCAGGAAAAAGGGGGTACCGCCCCAGAAGTGTACAAAGTTGTACCTACACCCAGGGATGGACTTTTATCTTTGGAGCCTGTAGGCACACAAGTATTGGCACCCCAAGTAACACCCCTCTCTTCTGGTTCAAATGCCAACATATCACCATAGACCCAGTCTAGGGTTGCACCGATACCGATATCAGTGGCGTTATTAAGCATTTGCAAAAGTATCGGGGGCTCGTGCAAATGCTCAGATACCGGGAACTGATACTTTCAGGTTCGGTTCTTTCAGCTGTCAGCGGGATTCCCCAACCGATTGCCGGAATGTAAAAAAAAAAAGACGGAAATTACCGGTTAATAAAGAGCGGGTGAGGGCACAGTGCCCTCAAATACTTCACCTGAGCCTCTTTTTTACATCTGTTTACAAGTTAAAATCATTATTTTGCTAGAAAATTACTTAAAGCCCCCCAACACACATATATATATTTTTCCAACACCCTAGAGAATAAAATGGCGGTCGTTGCAATACTTTCCGTCACACCGTATTTGCGCAGCGGTCTTGCAAGTGCACTTTTTTGGGATTTTTTTTTTTAAATACAAGTATAAAAGACAACAGTAAAGTTAGCACAATTTTCTTAATATTGTGAAAGATAATGTTACGCCGAGTAAATTGATACCCAACAAAAGCTTTGAATTTCAGAATATTCCCCAAAAAAAAATGTTTTTCCTTTAAAACGGGTTTTTGTTAATTCGGAATTAACAAGTTTGTCAAATTAGGTGGAATAACAATGTTAAAGTATGGCCGCCGTTCCCGCCGCGAGGTTCGAATTTTTTACGTCGTTTGCGTAAGTCGTCCGCGAATCGGGATTTACGTCGTTTACGTCCACGTCGAAATCAATAGGCCGGTACGGCGTACTTAGCCGCAATGCACGCTGGGAAATGTAGGCGCCCGGCGCATGCGCCAAAAATGTAAGGTCAACCCTTATTACCATTAAACACGCCCCCCTCCAACCCATTTGAATTAGGCGCCCTTACGCCCCGCCGCGTTTACACTACGCCACCCTAAGTAAGGAGGTAAGTGCTTTGAGAATCATGTACTTGCCTCTCTTACTTAAGGTGGCGTAGTGTAAACACGCTAGGCTACGCCGTCTTAAAATTGCGCGCCCGCACCTGAATCTACCCAATAGGGTGTAAAACCCAGAGGTGCTAACCCTTCCTCCAGGTACACCTCAGATGACTTGTTGTGTATAAGGTTTTGCATGGATTGGTAGGGGGGCCCCTCAGAAACAGAGCCGGGGGGGGGGGGGGCCCCCATATGACAATACTGTAGCTTTAGGGTTATCCCCATACGGCTGTGCCAGGTGCAGAGGTCTCACCTGTTGGACGATGGTGGTCAGTTCCAGGCACAGTTGAACAATGTTATTTTTCAGGAGCGAATATTCCGTCACGCTGACAAACGGAGACCTGGAGGAACAAAAAAAAAATCGCCATTAATATGGAGTCACGATCCACCATGCAGGACTGACTATGAATAAAGAGCCCCACCCCCCACCCATTTTCATTATATGCCTTATTTTAGTCCCAGTCTGTGCTTCTCTATACAATGCAAGTAGATCGTGGCTAGTGGGAGGGGCCAGCAGGGATAGCTTCCTGCCTCAGTACACTTCTCAAGAGCCCTCGGTCATGATGGATGGGTGTCAATCTGGAGCAGTAGGTGCTCCTTTTGCACTGACATTCTTAAAGGGCCCCAACGATAGCCGGCAGAAGAACATCTCAAAAAGGGCTGCCCCTCCCATAATAATTATTCTGCAAGCCCCCTTTGTTCCCCTGCCCCCTCCTCTACCATCCTCCTTTTCTATTGGACAGTGCCTACCCAGTCGGTGTAGGACTGGCAATGCCGCCAAAAACGCACTCTGGCAGTATAGTTCCGGCACTCGAGAGATTAAACATCACTACCTGAATTGTGAATGGAACCCTCACATGTCTGTGCGTCTTCAGAAAAGAGTCAGGAACCTAATTTCTGCGTTTCTTGTACTGCATTCAGGTTAACGGCGACTGTCATTAAAGTGCACTGACACTCTTAAAGGGCCCCAACGATAGCCGGCAGAAGAACATCTCAAAGGGCTGCCCCCCCTCCTGTAATAATAATTCTGCAATCCCCCTTTGTTCCCCTGCCCCCTCTCCTCTACCAACCTCATTTTCTCCCATTAAAATTAAGGAGCTGCCTTATACGTGACGCGCTGGAGCGCACAAATAACGCGTTGAAACGCGTTGGTCGCACCTGTAGGCGTGAACTGTGTTCCCACTACTGGTCACTGAAGACTTTCACAGAGAAATTCCATCCACAGTGAGAGGTCAACACAGTATCTCTGGGACTGGTGAGAGGGCTATTAGTCTCGGCTAGCGGTACCAGCAATGGGCGGAGCCACTCAGGGCAGGATACAAAGTGTACCCAAAGCTATACCACACTGCACCCTATATCACACTTATACTGCATTATACCCAACCTTTAACACATCTGAACCACATCTACCTGTGCTGAGACTATACCGTACCTATACGGCATGCAGGTTAACTGGGACTGTTGTAAAGTGCACTGACACTCTTAAAGGGCCCCAACGATAGCCGGCAGAAGAACATCTAAAAAAAAGGACTGCCCCTCTCATAATAATTATTCTGCAAGCCCCCTTTGTTCCCCTGCCCCCTCCTCTACCAACCTCATGTTCATTTGGACAGTCCATACCCAGTGGGGTTGGACTGGCAATGCCGCCAAAAACGCACTCTGGCAGTATAGTTCCGGCACTCGAGAGATTAAACTTCACTACCTGAATTGTGAATGGAACCCTCACATGTCTGTGCGTCTTCAGAAAAGAGTCAGGAACCTAATTTCTGCGTTTCTTGTACTGCATTCAGGTTAACGGCGACTGTCATTAAAGTGCACTGACACTCTTAAAGGGCCCCAACGATAGCCGGCAGAAGAACATCTCAAAGGGCTGCCCCCCCCTCCTGTAATAATAATTCTGCAATCCCCCTTTGTTCCCCTGCCCCCTCTCCTCTACCAACCTCATTTTCTCCCATTAAAATTAAGGAGCTGCCTTATACGTGACGCGCTGGAGCGCACAAATAACGCGTTGAAACGCGTTGGTCGCACCTGTAGGCGTGAACTGTGTTCCCACTACTGGTCACTGAAGACTTTCACAGAGAAATTCCATCCACAGTGAGAGGTCAACACAGTATCTCTGGGACTGGTGAGAGGGCTATTAGTCTCGGCTAGCGGTACCAGCAATGGGCGGAGCCACTCAGGGCAGGATACAAAGTGTACCCAAAGCTATACCACACTGCACCCTATATCACACTTATACTGCATTATACCCAACCTTTAACACATCTGAACCACATCTACCTGTGCTGAGACTATACCGTACCTATACGGCATGCAGGTTAACTGGGACTGTTGTAAAGTGCACTGACACTCTTAAAGGGCCCCAACGATAGCCGGCAGAAGAACATCTAAAAAAAAGGACTGCCCCTCTCATAATAATTATTCTGCAAGCCCCCTTTGTTCCCCTGCCCCCTCCTCTACCAACCTCATGTTCATTTGGACAGTCCATACCCAGTGGGGTTGGACTGGCAATGCCGCCAAAAACGCACTCTGGCAGTATAGTTCCGGCACTCGAGAGATTAAACTTCACTACCTGAATTGTGAATGGAACCCTCACACATCTGTGCGTCTTCAGAAAAGAGTCAGGAACCTAATTTCTGCGTTTCTTGTACTGCATTCAGGTTAACGGCGACTGTCATTAATGTGCACTGACACTCTTAAAGGGCCCCAACGATAGCCGGCAGAATAAAATCTCAAAGGGCTCAAAGAGACACAAACTACTGCAGGAAACCTCCCCATTGTGGGAGGGGCAGGGACACAAACTACTGCAGGAAACCTCCCCATTGTGGGAGGGGCAGGGACACAAACTACTGCAGGAAATCTCCCCATTGTGGGAGGGGCAGAGACACAAACTACTGCAGGAAATCTCCCCATTGTGGGAGGGGCAGAGACACAAACTACTGCAGGAAATCTCCCCATTGTGGGAGGGGCAGAGACACAAACTACTGCAGGAAATCTCCCCATTGTGGGAGGGGCAGAGACACAAACTACTGCAGGAAATCTCCCCATTGTGGGAGGGGCAGAGACACAAACTACTGCAGGAAACCTCCCCATTGTGGGAGGGGCAGAGACACAAACTACTGCAGGAAATCTCCCCATTGTGGGAGGGGCAGAGACACAAACTACTGCAGGAAACCTCCCCATTGTGGGAGGGGCAGAGACACAAACTACTGCAGGAAATCTCCCCATTGTGGGAGGGGCAGAGACACAAACTCCTGCAGGAAATCGCCCCATTGTGGGAGGGGCAGAGACAAAAACTACTGCAGGGAAATTTCCCCATTGTGGGAGGGGCAGAGACACAAACTACTGCAGGAAATATCCCCATTGTGGGAGGGGCAGAGACACAAACTACTGCAGGAAATATCCCCATTGTGGGAGGGGCAGAGACACAAACTACTGCAGGAAATCTCCCCATTGTGGGAGGGGCAGAGACACAAACTACTGCAGGAAATCTCACCATTGTGGGAGGGGCAGAGACACAAACTACTGCAGGAAATCTCCCCATTGTGGGAGGGGCAGAGACACAAACTACTGCAGGAAATCTCTCTAATGTAGAATCTGCAGAATGTAGACAATCAGAATAAAAGAATGGTAATAAATGGAAGTGTCCTTTAAGTTTTTTCCTTTGATGATTGTATTCAGTTTGTCGGTAATTCATAAAAGCGGCGAGGACAGCGGCGGCGGCGGTAGGGGAGGGGGGGTGCAGGGCGCTGTGCGGCCTCCTGGAAAGCCGAGCGTCTGACGGCACGGTGAGCCTAATGTGACCAGACTGAACCAGGTCATGCCGATCGCCCGCAGCTGTGCCGAGATGAGATGTTCGGGACTCGTGAATGGCGCTCACCCCGACCTTCCGCATCCGCGGTCACGTCACTCTATTCATGCCGAGCGCATTGTGCGCTACAATGGAGGGACGGAACCCGCCGCACATTCCCAAAGCATTTCAGATGGGGGGGGGAGGTGAACGGGTGACGGCAAACCGATCCCAAACCAGGAGCCCAAATCCTCCCGCCACACCACGGAGAACAAACATGAGAGGAGAGCTATAGAGGAAGGAGCAGAGTCCTCCGGCAGTGCAGAGTATATCAGGAGAGGAGAGTTCTAGAGGAAGGAGCAGAGTCCTCCGGCAGTGCAGAGTATATCAGGAGAGGAGAGTTATAGAGGAAGGAGCAGAGTCCTCCGGCAGTGCAGAGTATATCAGGAGAGGAGAGTTATAGAGGAAGGAGCAGAGTATATCAGGAGAGGAGAGTTATAGAGGAAGGAGCAGAGTATATCAGGAGAGGAGAGTTCTAGAGGAAGGAGCAGAGTCCTCCGGCAGAGTATATCAGGAGAGGAGAGTTATAGAGGAAGGAGCAGAGTCCTCCAGCAGAGTATATCAGGAGAGGAGAGTTATAGAGGAAGGAGCAGAGTGCTCCAGCAGAGTATATCAGGAGAGGAGAGTTATAGAGGAAGGAGCAGAGTCCTCCAGCAATGCAGAGTATATCAGGAGAGGAGAGCTATAGAGGAAGGAGCAGAGTCCTCCAGCAGAGTATATCAGGAGAGGAGAGTTATAGAGGAAGGAGCAGAGTATATCAGGAGAGGAGAGTTATAGAGGAAGGAGCAGAGTCCTCCAGCAGAGTATATCAGGAGAGGAGAGTTATAGAGGAAGGAGCAGAGTCCTCCAGCAGTGTATATCAGGAGAGGAGAGTTATAGAGGAAGGAGCAGAGTCCTCCAGGAGAGGAGAGTGATAGAGGAAGGAGCAGAGTATATCAGGAGAGGAGAGTTAGAGGAAGGAGCAGAGTCCTCCAGCAGAGTATATCAGAAGAGGAGAGTTATAGAGGAAGGAGCAGAGTCCTCCAGCAGAGCAGAGTATATCAGGAGAGGAGAGTTAGAGGAAGGAGCAGAGTATATCAGGAGAGGAGAGTTATAGAGGAAGGAGCAGAGTCCTCCAGCAGAGTATATCAGGAGAGGAGAGTTCTGGAGGAAGGAGCAGAGTCCTCCAGCAGAGTATATCAGGAGAGGAGAGGTATAGAGGAAGGAGCAGAGTCCTCCAGCAGAGTATATCAGGAGAGGAGAGTTATAGAGGAAGGAGCAGAGTCCTCCAGCAGAGTATATCAGGAGAGGAGAGTTATAGAGGAAGGAGCAGAGTCCTCCAGCAGAGTATATCAGGAGAGGAGAGTTATAGAGGAAGGAGCAGAGTCCTCCAGCAGAGTATATCAGGAGAGGAGAGTTATAGAGGAAGGAGCAGAGTCCTCCAGCAGAGTATATCAGGAGAGGAGAGTTATAGAGGAAGGAGCAGAGTCCTCCAGCAGAGTATATCAGGAGAGGAGAGTTATAGAGGAAGGAGCAGAGTCCTCCAGCAGAGTATATCAGGAGAGGAGAGTTATAGAGGAAGGAGCAGAGTCCTCCAGCAGAGTATATCAGGAGAGGAGAGTTATAGAGGAAGGAGCAGAGTCCTCCAGCAGAGTATATCAGGAGAGGAGAGTTATAGAGGAAGGAGCAGAGTCCTCCAGCAGAGTATATCAGGAGAGTTATAGGAGGAAGGAGCAGAGTCCTCCAGCAGAGTATATCAGGAGAGGAGAGTTATAGAGGAAGGAGCAGAGTCCTCCAGCAGAGTATATCAGGAGAGGAGAGGTATAGAGGAAGGAGCAGAGTCCTCCAGCAGAGTATATCAGGAGAGGAGAGTTATATGAGGAAGGAGCAGAGTCCTCCAGCAGAGTATATCAGGAGAGGAGAGTTATAGAGGAGGGAGCAGAGTCCTCCAGCAGTGCAGAGTATATCAGGAGAGGAGAGTTATAGAGGAAGGAGCAGAGTCCTCCAGCAGAGTATATCAGGAGAGGAGAGTTATAGAGGAAGGGGCAGAGTCCTCCAGCAGAGTATATCAGGAGAGGAGAGTTATAGAGGAAGGAGCAGAGTCCTCCAGCAGTGCAGAGTATATCAGGAGAGGAGAGTTATAGAGGAAGGAGCAGAGTCCTCCAGCAGAGTATATCAGGAGAGGAAATTTAGAGAGGAAGGAGCAGAGTCCTCCAGCAGAGTATATCAGGAGAGGAGAGTTATAGAGGAAGGAGCAGAGTCCTCCAGCAGAGTATATCAGGAGAGGAGAGTTATAGAGGAAGGAGCAGAGTCCTCCAGCAGAGTATATCAGGAGAGGAGAGTTCTGGAGGAAGGAGCAGAGTCCTCCAGCAGAGTATATCAGGAGAGGAGAGTTCTGGAGGAAGGAGCAGAGTATCTCGTGTGGTGATCAGATATGGAGGGGGAGGGGGGGGTGTTACCTGTCCAGCCAGGCCAGCAGATTCTTCGCAGCACCAATCAGATCCACCACGGAGGTGAGGAAGTCGTTGGGTAATCTCCGGGAGGCCCGCCCATCGTAGTGCCCGCTCCGCCTCCTTCCTGTGATGAAGTTCTGGAGATTTTTGGCGGATGAGTTGAGTTTGTGGGAGAGCGTGCGCAAATTCTCCGTCTCCAGACCGTAATTCTGTAAGAAAAAATAAAAATAAAATATAATAATAATAATAATAATAATAAAGATGGAAATTCCCAGAAATCATAAAAAATAATACAATGTAACAAATACAAGTTCTTAATAATAATAAACTATGGGGTAGATTCAAAGAGCAATTGCGCCTGCGTAACCATAGTTACGCAGCGCAATTGCTTACTTGCCCCGGCGTATCGAATGCTCCTGATTCAGGAACCTCAATACGCCGACTGCAGCCTAAGATATGCGCGGCATAAGGCTCTTATGCCATCGTATCGTAGGCTGCATTCTTACGCAGGCCGCTAGGTGGCGTTCCCGTTGTGCTCTGCGTACAGTATGCAAATTGCATACTAACGCCGATTCACAACGTTACGCGAGCCCTGCGTACGCAGTTTACGTCGTTTGCGTACGTCGGGTTTCGCGTAAGGCTGCTCCTGCCAATAGCAGGAGCAGCCAATGTTACGTATACCCGTCGTTCCCGCGTCGCGAAGTTTAAATTTTACGTCGTTTGCGTAAGTGAATCCTGAATGGCGCTGGACGCCATTCACGTTCACTTTGAAGCAAATGACGTCCTTGCGACGTCATTTGCCGCAATGCACGTCGGGAAAGTTTCCCGACGGAGCATGCGCACTACGTTCGGCGCGGGAACGCGCCTAATTTAAATGATCCACGCCCCCTACGGGATCATTTAAATCACGCGCCCTTACGCCGGGCAGTTTTCCGGAGCGCACACGCAATTTACGGAGCTCCGGCAATCGCGCAGGAAATTTACGGAGGCGCAGCGGCAAAACGGTGCGCTGCGCCTCCGTAAAAAAAGGGGCAAAGCTACCTGAATCTACCCCAATGTTACACATTCATCACTTTCTAAATTCTGCTTGTTGATGGTCAGTGTCGGGGGAGGAGCTACAGACATGAAGGCGTCATTCTCATGGGACCGCCTTCTTCCCGCCGCATGGCCGGTCGGTGATTGGATGATGCCGGATGTCAGTAACTCTACAAGACTCCAGGAATAAATCCCGGGACATCTCCCAATATACGGCAACTGTGTCCTATTTTCAGGAAAAGCTCCGCCTTTTATCATTAAAAAGCCGTCCTTGAGCTCCAATCAGTGACTTTGCCTGAAATGATGTCATCAGTCTGCTGCAGGCAGGAGGAGGCATTTCCTCAGTCTCCCCTCCCCCCACATTCAAGCAAGTCACAAAGGGTGAGATTGACCGAAACCCGGGGGACACAGAATCTGGTGCAGCTGTGCAGAGTAACCAATCAGCTTCTAACTTCAACTTGTCCAATT
Source organism: Rana temporaria (assembly GCF_905171775.1). NCBI lineage: Eukaryota > Metazoa > Chordata > Amphibia > Anura > Ranidae > Rana > Rana temporaria. Next base: position 183,746,237 of record NC_053497.1, read on the forward strand.
TACCCACTTCAGCCCCGGACCATTATGCAGGTTAAGGACCAGGCCCCTTTTTGCGATTCGGGCACTGCGTCGCTTTAACAGACAATTGCGCGGTCGTGCGACGCGGCTCCCGAACAAAATCGGCGCCCTTTTTTCCCCACAAATGGAGCTTTCTTTTGGTGGTATTTGATCACCTCTGCGGTTTTTATTTTTTGCGCTATAAACAAAAATAGAGCGACAATTTTAGAAAAAAATGCAATATTTTTTACTTTTTGCTATAATAAAAATCCCCAAAAATACATAAACATTTTTTTCCTCAGTTTAGGCCGATACGTATTCTTCTACCTATTTTTGGTAAAAAAAAAAAAAAAATCGCAATAAGCGTTTATCGATTGGTTTGCGCAAAATGTATAGCGTTTACAAAATAGGGGATCGTTTTATGGCATTTTTATTAATATTTTTTTTTTTTTACTACTAATCAGTGATTTTTTTCTTTTCGTGACTGCGACATTATGGCGGACACTTCGGACAATTTTGACACATTTTTGGGACCATTGGCCCAGAATCAGGTACCATTTGCGCTTTATTTGCGGAGGCACAGGGCAACGATTTTGCCCTGCGCCCCCGCAAATATTTTGCGCTGCCCTCGATTCACGGAGCAGTAGCTCTGTAAATTGCGAGGGCGCGCCGGCAAAATTGCCCGGGCGTTAGCGCGCGCAATGTAAATGATCCCGCCGGGGGCGGGAATCATTTAAATTAGGCGCGCTCCCGCGCCGAGCGCATGCTCCGTCGGGAAACTTTCCCGACGTGCATTGCGGCAAATGACGTCGCAAGGACGTCATTTGCTTCAGAGTGAACGTGAATGGCATCCAGCGCCATTCACGGATCACTTACGCAAACGACGTAGATTTTAAATCTCGCGACGCGGGAACGTGGGTATCCTATAGCATCGGCTGCGCCTGCTATTAGGATGTGTAACGTTGCGCGAAACCCGACGTACGCAAACTACGTAACTTGCGTACGCAGGGCTCGCGCAACGTTGTGAATCGGTGTTAGTATGCAATTTGCATACTATACACTGAGCACAATGGGAGCGCCCCCTAGCGGTCATCGCAAGAATGCAGCCTAAAATCTGCGTGGCATAAGAGCCTTATGCCGCGCAGATTTTAGGCTGCAGTCGGCGTAGTGATGTTCCTGAATCAGGAGCATTCGCTACGCCGGAGCAAGTAAGCAATTGCGCCGTGTAACCTATGGTTACACAGGCGCAATTGCTTCTTGAATCTGGGCTAAAGTGCTATAAAAATGCGCTGATTACTGTGAAAATGACAATGGCAGTTTAGGAGTTAACCACTAGGGGGGCGCTGAAGGGGTTATGTATGACCTCATATGTGTTTCTAACTGTAGGGGGGGAGGGGCTGGACATGTGACGTCATCGATCGTGACCGACGATCGCTGACACTGCCACACACTATCCAAATCTCATCAATTTGGCGCTGCAACTGCACTTGGGAAACGCGGGAGTGCTGGTTCACACCGGCGCGATTTCTGACGCGTCTCGAGTTGCGCGGAATCACCTTCTATTCAATGACGCCCGTTCACATCAACGCAATGCTGTCTGTGCGATTTTTAGAAAAGGCTCCTGCAGCCCTCCTGCGATTCGTCTCCATGGAATACGCCAAGCGCATCAAAGTCGCACCGAAAATCGCATCAAAAGCATCTCGCGGTAGTGTAAAGCGAGCCGAAAGTTGGCCATACACTAGCAGAAAAATCGCTCCATCCACCACATAAAAAAAAAACGATCATTTGTTCATCAGACTAAACGATCATATACATGTACAGTATCCGACAAAAGTAAGTACACCCCTCAGTCACATTTCTTGTATCTTTTCATGTGACAACACTGAAGAAATGACACTTTGTATCTACAATGTTGTGTGGTGAGTGTACACGGGGGGGGAGGGGGGGAGTGTACACAGGGGGGGGGGGGTGTACACAGGGGGGGAGGGTGTACACGGGGGGGAGGGGTGTACACAGGGGGGGAGGGGTGTACACAGGGGGGGGGGGGGGGTACAGCTTGTATAACAAATAACACAACACACAGCCATTCATGTCTAACCCCGCTGGCAACAAAAGTCAGGACACCCCTAAGTGAAAATCTCCAAATTGGGCCCCAAAGTGTCCATATTTTGTGTGGCCGCCATTATTTTTAACCCTCTTGGGCATGGAGGTCACAGGTTGTCACCGGAGTCCTCTTCCCCTCCCCCCATAATGACATCACAGAGCTGGTGGATGTTGGAGACCTTGCGCTCCTCCCCCTTCCCCCCCCCACAGATGATCAATAGGGTTTAGGTCTGGAGACATGATTGGCCAGTCCATCACCTTTACCCTCAGCTTCTTTAGCAAGGCAGTGGTGGTCTTGGAGGTGTGTTTGGGGTGGTTATCATGTTGGAATACTACCCTGCAGTCCAGTCTCTGAAGGGATCATGCTCTGCTTCAGTAGGTCACAGTACATGTTGGCATTCATGGTCCCCTCAATGATCTGTAGCCCCCCAGTGCCGGCAGCACTCATGCAGCCCCCAGACCATGACGCTCCCCCCACCATGCCTGACTGTAGGGAAGACACACTTGTCTTTGTCCTCCTCACCTGGCCCCTCCCCCCACACACGCCTGACACCATCTGACACCAAATACCTTTATCTTGTCTCATCAGAGCACAGGAGACGGTTCCAGTAGTAATCCATGTGCTTGGCTGTGCTGGGCTCTCAGGTCGCTCAGCTGTCGGTTAATTGCCAGAACTCAAATCATTCCACAGCGGCTCACCTGGTGATCATCTCCTGCTCATCAGTCCCGCCCACAGTCCCGCCCCTCCGAACATCTCCTGCTCATCAGTCCCGCCCCTCCTGGCTATTTAACCACTTGCCGCCCGCCAATGACAGATTGACGTCGGCAAAGTGGTTGTAGAATCCTGACTGGACGTCATATGACGTCCTCAGGATTCTGAGACGCTGCGCACCTCCGTGGGCGCGCATCGCGGCGATCGTTGTTGCAGGGTGTCAGTCTGACACCCCGCAACACCAATCTCGGTATAGAGTCTCTGACGGAGACTCTTTACCACGTGATCAGCCGTGTCCAATCACAGCTGATCACGATGTAAACAGGAAAAGCCGTTGATGGCTCTTCCTCACTCGCGTCTGACAGACACAAGTAGAGGAGAGCCGATCGGCGGGTCTCCTGACAGGGGGGGTTCGCACTGATTGTTTATCAGCGCAGCCCCCCCTCGGATCGCCACATGGACCACCAGGGATGGGCAAAACAAAACAAAAATGAGAAAAAAAAGTCCAAAAAAAAAGTCTGAAAAAAAAAAAAAAAAAAGTCTGGAAAAAAAAAAAGGATGCAAAAAAAAAAAAAAAAGATGCCAATCAGTGCCCACAAATGGGCACTGACTGGCAACAAGTAAATCAGTGCCGCCCCATAGTGTCCATCAGTGCCGCCCCGCAGTGTCCATCAGTGCCACCCCACAGTGCCCATCAGTGCCACCCCACAGTGCCCATCAGTGCCACCCCACAGTGCCCATCTGTGCCGCCCATGAGTGCCCATCTGTGCCGCCTATGAGCGCCGCCCAGTGCTGCCCATGAGCGCCCATCAGTGCCCATCAGTGCCGCCCATCAGTGCCCATCAGTGCCGCCCATGAGTGCCCATCAGTGCCGCCCATGAGTGCCCATCAGTGCCGCCCATGAGTGCCGCCTATGTGTGCCCATCAGTGCAGCATACCAGCGCCGCCAATCAGTGCCACCTCATCTGTGCCCGTCAGTACTACCTCATCGATGTCCATCAGTGCCATCTCATCTGTGCCCATCAGTGCCACCATATCAGTGCCCGTAATTGAAAGAGAAAACTTACTTATTTACAAAAAAATTACAGAAAAAAATAAAAACTTAACTTTTTTCAAAATTTTCGGTCTTTTTTTAGTTGTTGCGCAAAAAAAAAAAAAAAAACACAGAGGTGAACAAATACCACCAAAAGAAATCTCTATTTGTGGGGAAAAAAGGACGCCAATTTTGTTTGGGTACAGTGTAGCATGACCGCGCAATTGTCATTCAAAGTGCGACAGCGCTGAAAGCTGAAAATTGGCTTGGGCGGGAAGGTGCGTAAGTGCCCCCCCCGGTATGGAAGTGGTTAAACTGCCTGGTTCACTTCATCAATATTTTTGGTAAAAAAAAAAAAATCGCAATAAGCGTTTATTGATTGGATTGCGCATTATAGCGTCTACCAAATAGGGGATAGATTTATGACATTTTTATAATTTTTTTTTTTTTACTAGTAATGGCGGCGATCTGCGATTTTCATCGTGACTGCGACATTACGGCGGACACATCGGACAATTTTGACACATTTTTGGGACCATTGTCATTTATACAGCAATCAGAGCTATAAAAATGCACTGATTACTGTGTAAATGACACTGGCGGGGAAGGGGGTTAACCAGTAGGGGGCAAGGAAGGGGTTAAACGTGTCCTAGGGTGTGATTCTAACTGCAGGGGGGAGGGGGCTCACAAAAGGGGAGGAGACAGATCAGTGTTCCTCCGTAATGGGAACACACGGATCGGTCTCCTCTCATCGGACAGGACATGGATCTGTGACGAGCAATCGCGGGGTGCCCGGCGGACATGGCGGCCACCGGTGCACGTGCATCAGGCCCCCCCAGTGACGCGGGGCCCCTGCAAGGGAATCCCAGGACGTCATATGATGGCCAAAGGGTTCCTGCGGCCATCATTTGACTATACGCCGGGTGTGAAATGGTAGCGCAAGCCGGCGGTGACTGTTTCCGTGCTGCCCCCCCCTGCAAAGTGCTGCCCTAGGCCTGGGCCAGGATACAGCGTTGATTGTCCGGGTAAATACCGGGCAGGCAGTGGCGTAGAGTGGGGGGGGCCAGGGGGGAGGTGAGCAGTAGATCTCACGGATGTAAAATTAACCAGAGTCCATGGCTGTTTCATATGCACCGCCATACTTCCCGGACACACAGGTGCAGGTGGCAATACAAAGCCCCATTGAGGCTCCTCTAGACACCAGGGAGCTCCCTCAATACTCCATTATCTTATTAGATTGGAACGCTCACCCAGATCGACGTCCAGAGCTCCAAAACCACAACCTCCAAAGTAATGGAAGCAGCAAGGACATCACATAAAGACCGGTACCGACCCGACTGTCCCAACATCCAATCAGAAGAACAAAACCATTGGCCTGGCAAATGGCCAATCCAGACACTTCACGGCTTCCATCCCTCCAGTCATTACCTTCTCTATTCACAAGCTGATTATCCCATGGGTGGCACCAAAGCTTTTCTGGGCATCGGAGAATTGCTTCAATGCAAAGGTCTCATATCAAAATGGAAACTCATGCCCAGTTCAGAGTCCGCCATCCTAACCTCCAGGGCACTAGAAAGCTGGCCGAGGTTCTTACCTTTCCTCACTTTATACAAAAAGATGAAATGGATTCCAGCTGGAGACAAACATTGACCAACAATGCGCTAAAACCACCGACACGTACCGGAGCAAAAACTTCCCGGATACAGGTGGTAAGAAAACGACCCTTGGTGGCCTTTCTGGGCACCGAGACAAAGAGAGGCCACTCAGAGAGCGGCCTCAATACAAAACCATCCTATTGGATAGGACCTCTCGGCCAACGCTCCACAGCTCTATTGTATTGGAGGTCATCTACCTGTCAATCACTGACAGTTGGCGCCTGATGGGTAGATCGAGATGCATGCAGAGTAGGGTAGGAAGCGTCTGTAATAAGTTCTCTCTCATGTCACGCTGCTCTCCGGCGGCCCCTCCTCTCTTCTCGTCCATCCCCATTTGCTTGTGACATCATCTGGGATGGAAGAGAAAAATAGGAGGGGCCACCGGGGAGCAGCGTGACATGAGAGAGAACTTATTACAGGCGCTTCCTGCGCTACTCTGCCCCCTGGCTTGTAAACACTGTGCCCCAATGTGTCCTAATATGCCCCAATATGTCCTGATGTGTCCCAATGTGCCCTAATATGCCCCAATATGCCCTGACGTGTCCCAATATGCCCTGACGTGTCCCAATATGCCCTGACGTGTCCCAATATGCCCTGACGTGTCCCAATATGCCCTGACGAGTCCCAATGTGCCCCAATATGCCCTGATGTGCTCCGATGTGCCCCAATATGCCCTGATGTGTCCCAATGTGCCCCAATATGCCCTGATGTGTCCCAATGTGCCCTAATATGCCCTGATGTGCCCCAATGTGCCCTGATGTGTCCCAATGTGCCCTGATGTGTCCCAATGTGCCCTGATGTGTCCCAATGTGCCCTGATGTGTCCCAATATGCCCCAATATGCCTTGATGTGTACCAATGTGCCCTAATATGCCCTGATGTGCTCCGATGTGCCCCAATGTGCCCTGATGTGTCCCAATGTGCCCTGATGTGTCCCAATGTGCCCTGATGTGTCCCAATGTGCCCTGATGTGTCCCAATGTGCCCCAATGTGCCCTGATGTGTCCCAATATGCCCTGATGTGTTCCGATGTGTCCCAATATGCCCTGATGTGTCCCAATGTGCCCCAATATGGCCTGCTGTGTCCCAATATGCCCTGATGTGTCCCAATGTGCCCCAATACGCCCTGATGTGCCCCAATAAGCCCTAATATGCCATAAATATGCCCTGATGTGCTTTAATGTGCCTCAATGTGTCCCGATGTGCTTTAATATGCCCCAATGTGCTCTGTGCACTGATGTGCCCTGATGTGCTGGGCTCTGTACTGTGCCATGATGTGCTATGTTCCCTGATGTGCTGGGCTCTGTACCGTGCCCTGATGTGCACTGTACCCTGATGTGTTGTGCCCTGGGCCAATCTAGATGAAGTCCAGGGCCACATTTTTGTCCCAGTCCAGCCCTGACGAGATGCCATGCAGTGGAGTAACCCCCAGTAACCAGACTGCACCTCGGGTCTGCTAGAAAGATGACGAGTTGATTTGGGTTACTCCTTCCCCATTCTTCTTTGTCTTATTAGATGAGCCCCGGCAGTGTCACTTCAACCAGACTCCATAATTTATCCTCTCGAGTCCGTCTCACTTTCACCTGCTTGATACGTTCAATATGCAGAGTGTGAATAATGATGATAATTGTAACAGAAGAGTAAGTAGAGGACATTATCTCCATCGCAGGTCTTGTCACAAGAGACTCAAAACTTTCATTATATTATATATTACATGCAAATTCTCCACCTCCCCCCTGTCATTTCCCCCGTAATAACCTCCCCCAACCCCCCACCGGGGCTGACACAAAACCAGTAATTTAATGGCACACCGGGAGCCGGCTGATCCGAGGATTCTTATTTATTGTCAGTAGAATTTAAAGGGCTTGCACTGGAGAAAATGTAAGAATAATTCGGGCTTGTCAAGGGTTCATGTTAGGGCTAGAGATATGTGCTTTACTCATTTCAGCCTAAAGGCCTCGATCAGAACTAGTTACTCATTACTACACATACGTGAGCCAATAGGCAAAACAAGGATAATTTCCAACTGGTTAGGCGTGCGTGCCCGTTTACATGGGCACGCTAATGCAGGAGGGGGCACTAATGCACTGACATACACATGTACAGGTACATAGACAAGCAAACTTCATTCCAATCTTAGTGCCAGATGGCCCATTAAAGGAACAGAGTTTGGTCAGGGAGTTGCTGGATGGTGCGATTTTCTGTTGCTGACCCGGTCTGCCCTTGGATTTGTCTCTGCTCTGCCTGCCTGCCTGCTATGAACCTCAATTAGTTCCTGAAGGAAACTTCTCTGCCGATTCCCAGCTTGATCTTGACTAGTTACCCATGAAAACTTTCGCTGCTGATTCCTGTGGTTTGACCTGGGCTAGTTCCTGACCATGGCTTGTCTCTACTGACTCCTGGTTTGGCCTTGGCTCGTTCCTGACCATGGCTTGTCTCGGCTAATTCCTGGCATGATCTTGGCTAATTTTTGACCATGGCTTGTCTCTGCCGATTGCTGGTTTGACCTCAGCTAGTTCCTGATCATGGCTTGTCTCTACTGATTCCTGGTTTGACCTCAGCTAGTTCCTGATCATGGCTTGTCTCTACTGATTCCTGTGGTTTGACCTCAGCTAGTTCCCGATCATGGCTTGTATCTACTGACTCCTGGTTTGACCTTGGCTCGTTCCTGACCATAGTTTGTCTCTGTTGATTCCTGGTTTGCCTTTGGCTAGTTCTGAATGATGGTCTGTCTCTGACATTGGCTAGTTCCTGACCGTGGCTTGTATCTACTGATTCCTGGTTTGACCTCGGCTAGTTACTGACCATAGTTTGTCTCTGTTGATTCCTGGTTTGGCTTTGGCTAGTTCTGGATGATGGCCTGTCTCTGACATTGGCTAGTTCCTGACCATGGCTTGTCTCTGCCGATTGCTGGTTTGACCTCAGCTAGTTCCTTATCATGGCTTGTATCTACGGATTCCTGGTTTGACCTCAGCTAGTTCCTGACCATGGCTTGTCTCTACTGATTCCTGGCATGATCTTGGCTAATTCTTGACCATGGCTTGTCTCTGTCGATTTCTGGTTTGACCTCAGCTAGTTCTGGATGATTGCCTGTCTCTGACATTGGTTCGTTCTTGACCATGGCTTGTCTCTACCGATTCCTGGTTTGACCTAGACTAGTTCTTTACCATTGCTTGTCTCTACTGATTTCTGATTTGAGCTCAGCTAGTTCTTGACTGTGGCTTGTGTCAACTGATTCCTGGTTCGACCCAGGCTAGTTCTTGACTGTGGCTTGTCTCTACCGATTCCTGGTTTGACCTCAGCTAGTTCCTGACCATGGCTTGTCTTTGCTGATTCCTGGTTTGACCTCAGCTAGTTCCTGACCATGGCTTGTCTTTGCGGATTCCTGGTGTGACCTCAGCTAGTTCCTGACCACGGCTTGTCTTTGCGGATTCCTGGTGTGACCATGGCTAATACCACAATTTTGCCTCTCCCCGTCTATTTTCCTTCCCAGTTACTTTACTGTTTCAGACCACCATCCAGCCTGTCATGGGTTCTGGTGTTCCTGTCAGTTGCTGTTGTAGTTTGCTTTTCGGTGACACCCTTACCTGATCTGCAATCTGTGTAAGCACCTCTGTGCCAAGACGTCTACCGGAAGTGAGCACCCGTGGACTGAACTTCTGGCAACTGTGCCTCTCTGTGCCCTTTCATTCCCTGTTCTTATTCCAGGGGTGTTTGGACCAGGGGTGTAATGGAAGCTCTTTTGTCACTTTGGCCTGTGCCCGCGGTACGTGATAACACCTATGTGGTCCTAGACTGAAATTTCCTTTATCTCCAAAAGTCTCCTGTGGACATTCAATAGATTGCTACAAAGACCTCCCATCCTTCTTATGGGAGGTCCCTGGACGTGATGATGTTGCTCTGGTCCTCCAAGGCCATAGAGTCCATCAAAGTGGATGTACTCTAAGTGAGACCTCCCATCCCCGTTATGAATTTTGGATTTCACGTTCGGAATCTCCTGTGTTTATCTTTCGGGAATTGGTCGGAGCAGCTAGTCGCCAGGCCCAAATACTGTCGCATGGAGAGGGGAAAGGTCTTTGACCCTGTGTAAGCTCCAATATGGACGATCGTTCATGTTTTCCTGGAAGATCAAACTGACAAGTTCTACCTGTGACTGCTTAATACGGTATATAATAAGGTTCCAGAAGAACGAGCATATCTACAAGACTGGAAAAATTCTGTATCCCAACATCCATAGACCCCGTACCTCGCTCCCTCCCGGATACCGTATGCTCAGCGGACGCAGCACGAGGCCGATCACAGAAGCCCAGCGATCGATATTTAAAGTGGGCTGATAGACTTTAATGGATCGATGAAGGAGGAGAAGTGAGAAGACGACTGCTGAGAGGATCAAACCTGTTTCTATGCGATCACAGCAAGACGCCTTCTTCCAGGAAAGACGTCCGTGATTCTGGCGTCTGACTTTTCCCATGACTACTTACCTCCCGCAGGACCGCCCTTCAGATTATTCCACAAAAAAAACAAAGTTTTATGTAATTATAGAGGAATGGAGCCTTAGAGCAATAAGACATGGAAATACTAGGCAGGGGGAGGTAAGATTTTAAACACTTTGTGCCAAAAAATGTTTTCAAAAGGTATTGAGCGCCGATTTTATAAGGCTGGGTTCACACTACGGTTTTCCCGTCCGTCAGCCGCATACGATTTATATGAAAAACCGTATGCGGCTGAAACGGACGGGAACGTATGGAACCGCACATATGTGCGTTTTCCATTGACATTAATGTTAAAGGAAAACGTATGCGGTTGCCATACTGTTTTAAAAACGACCGCAAAACCGTGGTTGAACACGGTTTTGCGTACGTTTAAAAAACGTTTTGCCAGCAAATCGTACGCACCCGGATGCATCTGAGTGCATACGATTTGCAATGCATTGTCTATCTATACGTTTTCCCGTCCGTGCCCGTACGTTTTCAATACTGAAATCGTATGCGGCTGACGGACGGGAAAACCGTAGTGTGAACCCAGCCTAACAAAAAAAATCAACTTTACATTCCCAATCACAAAGAGGATCTTTTATAAAGTAAATGCTGTAAACTACACGAGTAATAGCGACGAATCACCATCCTGCACCTCCAGTCCTCAGATCTGCCCCAATTCCTGCACCTCCAGTCCTCAGATCTGCCCCAATTCCCGCACCTCCAGTCCTCAGATCTGCCCCAATTCCTGCACCTCCAGTCCTCAGATCTGCCCCAATTCCTGCACCTCCAGTCCTCAGATCTGCCCCAATTCCCGCACCTCCAGTCCTCAGATCTGCCCCAATTCCCGCACCTCCAGTCCTCAGATCTGCCCCAATTCCCGCACCTCCAGTCCTCAGATCTGCCCCAATTCCCGCACCTCCAGTCCTCAGATCTGCCCCAATTCCCGCACCTCCAGTCCTCAGATCTGCCCCAATTCCTGCACCTCCAGTCCTCAGATCTGCCCCAATTCCTGCACCTCCAGTCCTTACATCTGCCCCAATTCCTGCACCTCCAGTCCTTACATCTGCCCCAATTCCTGCACCTCCAGTCCTCAGATCACTGTACCACCTGCACATCTACCCCACCACTGTACCGCCTGCAGATCCCCCCTCATCTGTCCCACCTCTGTTCCCCCTGCTCACCTACCCCACCATCTACCCCACCACTGTAACCCCCTTCTCATCTACCCCACCACTGTACCGCCTACACATCTACCCCACCACTGTAACCCCCTTCTCATCTACCCCACCATCTACCCCACCACTGTAACCCCCTTCTCATCTACCCCACCACTGTAACCCCCTTCTCATCTACCCCACCACTGTAACCCCCTTCTCATCTACCCCACCACTGTAACCCCCTTCTCATCTACCCCACCACTGTAACCCCCTTCTCATCTACCCCACCACTGTAACCCCCTTCTCATCTACCCCACCACTGTACCGCCTGCACATCCCCTCATCTGTCCCACCTCTGTTCCCCCTGCTCATCTGTCCCACCAATGCACCTCCTTTCACATTTGCCCTAGCAATGTAACCCCCTTCTCATCTTCTTATCTCCCCCACCACTGTACCCCCTTGCTCTTCTGTGCCACCACCACTGTAACCCCCTTCTCATCTACCCCACCACTGTAACCCCCCTTCTCATCTTCTTTTCTTCCCCACCACTGTACCCCCCTGCTCTTCTGTCCCACCACCACTGTAACCCCCTTCTCATCTACCCCACCACTGTAACCCCCTTCTCATCTACCCCACCACTGTAACCCCCTTCTCATCTACCCCACCATCTATCCCACCACTGTAACCCCCTTCTCATCTACCCCACCATCTACCCCACCACTGTAACCCCCTTCTCATCTACCCCACCACTGTAACCCCCTTCTCATCTACCCCACCATCTACCCCACCACTGTAATCCCCTTCTCATCTACCCCAACATCTACCCCACCACTGTAACCCCCTTCTCATTTACCCCACCACTGTAACCCCCTTCTCATCTACCCCACCATCTACCCCACCACTGTGACCCCCTTCTTATCTACCCCAACACTGTAATCCCCTTCTCATCTACCCCAACACTGTAATCCCCTTCTCATCTACCCCACCACTGTAATCCCCCTCTCATTTACCCCACCACTGTAACCCCCTTCTCATCTACCCCACCACTGTACTGCCTGCACATCCCCACTCATCTGCCCCACCAATGCACCTCCTTTCACATTTGCCCTACCAATGTAACTCCCTTCTCATCTATTTATCTTCTCCACCACTGTACCTCCCTGCACATCTGTCCCACCTCTGTACCCCCCTGCTCTTCTGTCCCACCACCACTGTAACCCCCTTCTCATCTACCCCACCATCTACCCCACCACAGTTACCCCCTTCTCATCTACCCCACCACTGTAACCCCCTTCTCATCTACCCCACCCACTGTAATCCCCTTCTCATCTACCCCACCACTGTAATCCCCTTCTCATCTACCCCACCACTGTAATCCCCTTCTCATCTACCCCACCATCTACCCCACCACTGTAACCCCCCTTCTCATCTACCCCACCACTGTAACCCCCTTCTCATCTACCCCACCACTGTACCATTCTGCTCTTCTGCCCAACCAATGCACCTCCTTTCACATTTGCCCTACCGATGTAACCCCCTTCTCATCTACCCCACCACTGTACCCCCTGCTCTTCTGTCCCACCAAGCACCTCCTTACACATTTTCCCTACCGATGTAACCCCCTTCTCATCTTCTTTTTATATTCCCCACCACTGTACCTCCTTGCATATCTGCTACACTGTTGACGGGAAGATGGATGGAGACAAATACAGGACAATCTTAGAAGAAAACCTGTTAGAGTCTGCAAAAGACTTGAGACCGGGGGGGGGTTCACCTTCCAGCAGGACAACGACCCTAAAGTACAGCCAGAGCTACAATGGAAAAGGTTTAGATCAAAGCCTATTCATGTGTTAGAATGGCCCAGTCACAGTCCAGACCTAAATCCCATTGAGAATCTGTGGCAAGACTTGAAAATTGCTGATCACAGACGCTCTCCATCCAATCTGACAGAGCTTGAGATATTTTACAGAGAAGAAGAATGGAGGAGAAATGTTCCTCTCTAGATGTGCAAAGCTGGTAGAGACACCCCCAAAAAGACTTGTAGAGAAAGGGGGTTCTACAAAGTATTGGCTCCGGGGGGCGCCATACAAATGCCCCTCCCCCCACACTTTTCACCTATTTATTTGTATCATTTATCATTATCTTTCCACTTCACAATTATGTGACACTTTGTGTTGGTCTCTCACATAAAATCCCAATAAAATACATTTATGTTTTTTGGGGTGTGTTAAATCAGGTTAGGGAGTCTCCAAACAAGACATTCCTGATGAGATCGTAGATCCAGATAGGTGACATTTTATTCACACGCTGCAGTGGAGAAACACTTTCACTTTAAAGCCTCGTACACACGGCCGGGTTTTCCCCGACGGGAAAACTGCGAGGAGAGCTTTTGGTTGGGAATCCCGGCTGTGTGTATGCTCCTTGCAGTTTTTCTGATGGGAAAATTGCCGAAAAACCGCCAGTCAAAAAAAAGGAGGTCCAGCTGACTTTTTTTCCCCACCGGGAAAACCGATGGACTTTTGCCCCGGCGTTTTTGGGCAGTTTTCCTATTGGAAAAACTGCGATGGAGCATACACACGGGCCAAAGTTCCATCGCAGTTTTCCCATCGGGGAAAACCCAGGGCCCAACCCGCCTATAGGCTCACTATGCAAGCTGCTTAGGGCCCCCAAATTACTAGAGGCCCCACCTGGTGAGAAGTAATTTTCAGCCCCTCACCCCGCTTCTCAACTCGCTGGCTGCATGGGAGAAGAGGTAAGGAGTAAGGATAACACAAGCGCTGCGTAAACTGTTGGCGCTATATAAATCCTGTATAATAATAATAATAATAACACTGCCTCCCCCCCCGCTTAATCTTTAATGAGACACGTCATTTTCGGCAGCCCCCCCCCCCCACTTCTCAACCTGAGCCTAGGTTCTCACTGCTGCAAATTCAAAATCGCGGTAAAATGCGCGATTTTACCGCGATTTCGCGGCCGCGATTTTGCCGCGATTTCGGCCGCAATTTTATGTAAATCTCGGCCCGAAATCGCAAAAAGTAGTACAGGAACTACTTTTTGAAATCGCAGATGCGGCGTCGCACTGATTAGGACAGTGCCATTGCCGACAAATGCCGCCGATTTGAGATGCGATTTGACATGTCAAATCGCATCTCAAATCGTTCCAAATCGTACCCAGTGTGAACCAGGGCTTAATGTAATTTTGCTTAGGGCCCCAGGGAGATCAGGATCGGCACTGGGAAAACCGGCCGTGTGTAGGGGGAAAGACTGCCCGAGCAGGTTCTCCGCTTTTCTCTCTGGATTCGGAATTCCTGCACGTGTGTACGGGGCATTGCTCGCTTCTAGTAACCGAGAACCGTTTTGCGTTTGTCCACTGCAGCGTGTGAATACAATTGCTCCTATCTGGATCTACGATCTCATCTGAATGTCCTGTTTGGAGACTCCCTAACCTGATTTAACATGACAAAATGAGGAAAATTTCAAGGGGTGTGAATACTTTTTCAAGGCACTGTAGAGCTTCCAGTCGACTATAATACAATCCACCACTTGAGGAATCATAACAGCAATAAACGTGTGCAACAGAAGGTCACGGCAGGGCATTCTGGGAGTTGTAGTCCACCCATCAGGACCACGCTTCTGGAACCAACTGATATAAATATCTGTCCTATTTAGGATGACAAAACTGGTGCAAGGCGCGCGCGGCTCTCCGACAATCACTCGCCGGGTGTCTGCGGGAGCCCCGAGGATCTTTTTGAAGAAGACGACGCTAATATTATTAATCAAACGAAATATAAAGCACATTTACATCCCGAGGGAAGAGAGAGAGAGGAGCGAGTTACTGTTCACCCATCAGAGCGGCTGGAACACAACCTCGGATTTTAGGGGGAAAAAGATATCGAGTTAAGTGTTGGAACCGATTGTTCTATTAAAGAGAATCCGTCGTGACAAAATGCCCCTCTAAGAAACAAAAAGGACGACTTTCCCCGCCTCCTGCTCAGCCTCACAGCCCCGGAATGAAGCCTCGGTGTCAAGGAGTAGGTGCTTCCATCTGAAGCTTCTCACACGTATATTTGCATATATGTACTCTGGGTATATAGTGACCAAGTACAGGGGTATTGTGGCATGACCTGACCTCACAGGTGTGCGCACCTCAAAGGTCCGACACACGCATGTGTAACTTATTGACGGGCCTCCTCCATCCTGAAACAAGGGGGGGGGGAGCAGACAGGGTGGCCCCCGGGCAGCAGAAAGAAGAGGGACAGGGACATGAGAGGTGCCATTTATTGGTACCGATCCCCTGCGTTTTCCCTTATGTGGCAGCGGAATGTCAGCGAGAGGGAGGAGGAGGAGGAGAAGCCTGCTTTCAGCTGCTGCAGGCGACAAATACAGATTGGTTCTACTAAATTCCAACCCCGCCTCCTCTTCTGTCCAGGTTCTGGGGGGGGGGGGTCACGATTTACCTGTCACCTGCCCTTGATCGGCGAGTAGATTGCGATTGACAGGTTGCCAACTCCAGGATTGGGGGGTGCCCGGGCACACCCCTTGTGCACGTCTATGCCTGACCTCCATCGTAGAGTGTGAGCTCCCATCCCAACAAGCAGGAGACCATATAGATATGCGGACTGGAGGGGCAATGACATGACGGGGGGCAATGACATGATGGGGGTGGGCTGCAATGACATGATGGGGGAGTGGGCTGCAGTGATATGATGAAGGGATTGGGGGCAATGACATGATGGGGGGCAATGACGTGATGGGGGTGGGCTGCAATGACATGATGGGGGGCAATGACCTGATGGGGGGGTGGGCTGCAATAATATGATTAAGGGATTGGGGCAATGACATGATGGGGGGAAATTACATGACCGAGGGGTGGGCAGCAATGACATGACCGGGGGGGGATGGGGGGCAATGATATGACGGGGGGGGGGGCGGCAATGACATGATGGGGAAATTACATGACCGGGGGTGGGCTGCAATGACATGATGGGGGGAAATTACATGACCGGGGGGTGGAAGGCAATGACATGATGGGGGGGCAATGACATGATAGGGGGATGGGCTGCAATGACATGAAGTAGGGGCAATGACATGATAGGGGGATGGGGGGCAATGATATGACGGGGGGATGGGGGGGCAATGATATGACGGGGGGATGGGGGGGGAATGGTATGACAGGGGGATGGGTTGCAATGACATGATGAGGGGGGATGGGCTGCAATGACATGATAGGGGGTGGGCTGCAATGACATAACAGGGGGGTGGGGGGGGGCAAATATAGGACAGGGGGGTTTCCACCTACATGGGACCTCATCACTGGGTCCTCCTGACATTTTACAGACTGTCCTCCCTACATACACTCACCGGCCACAGAAAGTGGGCTCTTTAAGGAAACAGGAAGAGGGCTGTATAAGGAAACAGGAAGAGGGCTGTATAAGGAAACAGGACGTGGGCTGTATTAGGAAACAGGAAATGGACTGGTGGGTTGTATAAGGAAACAGGAAGAGGGCTGTATAAGGAAACAGGAAGTGGGCTGTATAAGGAAACAGGAAGTGGGCTGTATAAGGAAACAGGGAGTGGGCTGTATAAGGAAACAGGAAGTGGGCTGTATAAGGAAACAGGAAGTGGGCTGTATAAGGAAACAGGAAGTGGGCTGTATAAGGAAACAGGGAGTGGGCTGTATAAGGAAACAGGGAGTGGGCTGTATAAGGAAACAGGAAGTGGGCTGTATAAGGAAACAGGAAGTGGGCTGTATAAGGAAACAGGAAGTGGGCTGTATAAGGAAACAGGAAGTGGGCTGTATAAGGAAACAGGGAGTGGGCTGTATAAGGAAACAGGGAGTGGGCTGTATAAGGAAACAGGGAGTGGGCTGTATAAGGAAACAGGGAGTGGGCTGTATAAGGAGACAGGGAGTGGGCTGTATAAGGAAACAGGGAGTGGGCTGTATAAGGAAACAGGGAGTGGGCTGTATAAGGAAACAGGGAGTGGGCTGTATAAGGAAACAGGAAGTGGGCTGTGTAAGGAAACAGGGAGTGGGCTTTATAAGAAAACAGGGAGTGGGCTGGTGGGCTGTGTAAGGAAACAGGAAGTGGGCTGTATAAGGAAACAGGAAGTGGGCTGTATAAAGGATTTACTGGCAGAAAAAAATGTTTTACTATCCAAAGTTAAAACAACAACAAGGGGAGAAGATTTAATAGATGGAAAGATGAAAATATGACTGAAGTTCCGCTTTCAAACTGAATGGATTGTTTCACAAGGTGAGGATTCACATATACTTTAAGATTGACAAGGAAATCCAACAGGTTTCGAGCGTCCTTCCTCAGGACATCAGAGCCCGATGGAGCTATTATTATTAAAATTAGCTTAAATGTTATTATTATTGTCCAGATATCAGACTGACAATATTATCTACATGTAAAGAGAAAGTGATATCTTGAAAAACATAAAAAAATACATAATATTTTGTATCACATATAAAAACGATACATTCCCTTTAACTGAGACGTGTAAGCAGCCATTGGCTTGTATTGTTCGATGGAAATCTGATCCATACTTATTAGTCACCCTCCTCCGATTCCCGCGGCAATGACGCAGGCGCGGCGCAGTCGCTTTCTATCTGGACGGAGAGTTTACAGCGTCCTGATTAAAAACTAAATTGTATTTTATTGTCATTTTTTTTTCCTCCCTCCATTATTCCAGAGACCGATCTCCGGCTGATTAACCGGCTCGCTTTCCAATCCTCTTAGTTAAATATATTTAATGATTCATCTGCTCGGCGCTGTGTGGCTAAATATGAAAGAATCAATAACCCATTTGCTGACGCCTGACGGCCGAGGCTCCATCGCCTCCCCTCCCCCCCTCGTCATGTCATTGCCTTCCAAATCCATAAGAAGCTCTCTGCTGGCAAAGCAAAAAAAGTCTTATTCAAATAGAAACGACTTGAATCATTAAAGCTTCCATTCAGAAAGCCTTGGAGTAGATTGACCCCGGCGCCCGCACACAGCTGATGTTTGAGGGGGGCTTACGTGGCAGCTGGGGAAGGGGGGGGAGGGTGACGTCGTTATCAGCTGGTGTTTGGTGTCCCGAGGCATCGGCTTCAAAATAGGGAGGAAAACGCAAATCCCGGGAAGAGAGAGAGACGAGGTCTGAACTTCCAGAACTGGAGGAAACTCCGTACTTACATATTCATCAGTATTATGAAAGAGATACATTTATATCAGCTTCAAAGGAGGGAGAAAAATAACCTACCTACCTACCCCCCTGAAAATCAAATCCTGGTGTCCCGAGGCATTGGGAGGACAACACCAAGCTCCAGAGGAGAGAGAAGAACTTCCAGAACTGGAGGAAACTCCATAGTTACAGGTTTATCAGTATTATGAGAGAGATACATGTATATCAGCTTCAAAGGAGGGAGAGAATAACCCCCTACCTACCCCCTGAAAATCAAATCCTCATATTTCGAGGCATTGGGAGGACAACACTAAGCTCCAGAGGAAAGAGGAACTTCCAGAACTGGAGGAAACGCCATAGTTACAGGTTTATCAGTATTATAAAAAGAGATACATTTATATCAGCTTCAAAGGAGGGAAAAAACAACCTTCTACCTAACCCCCTGACAATGTGATCAATATCTGGTGTCTTGAAGCATTGTCTTTGCAAATATGGAGGACAACACTAAACTCCAAAGGGAAAGACAAGAACTTTTAGAATTGGAGGAAACCCCATAGTTACGAATATTAGGAAAGGGATAAACTGTCAGCTTCAAAGGAAAAAATCCCCGCCATCCTCAGATCCTCCCACTGATCCAGAGGAGGGCAAAACCCCCATACAAGGTTTAGGAACCTCCTGCAATCTCATAAAATCCTGGTGTCCCGAGGCGTTGTCTTTGCAAATATGGAGGACAACACTGAGCTCCAGAGGAGAGAGAAGAACTTCCGGAACTGGAGGAAACTCAATAATTACAGGTTCATCAGTATTATGAAAGAGATACATTTATATCAGCTTCAAAGGAAGGAGAAAATAACCTCCTACCCCCCTGAGAATGTGATAAATATCTGGCGTCTTGAAGCATTGTCTTCACAAATATGGAGGACAACACTAAGGGGCAGATCCTCAAAAAATTACGCGGCGTATCTCTTGATACACCGCGTAATTTCAAATTTCCCGCGTCGCATCTTTGTTTCGGTATCCACAAAACAAGATACGACGGCACCTGGGTTAGATCCGACAGGCGTACGTCTTCGTACGCCGTCGGATCTTAGATGCAATTTTTCGGCGTCCGCTAGGTGGCGTTCACGTCGTAATCCGCGTCGAGTATGCAAATTAGCTATTTCCGACGATCCACGAACGTACGCCGGCCGTCGCATTTTTTTACGTTGTTTCCGTTCGGCTTTTTCCGGCATATAATTAAAGCTGCTATCTGGTGGCGTACTCAATGTTAAGTATGGCCGTCGTTCCCGCGTCTAATTTAAAAAAAATTACGTTGTTTGCGTAAGTCTTCCGTGAATGGGGCTGGACGCCATTTACGTTCACGTTGAAAACAATGACGTCCTTGCGACGTCATTTGGAGCAATGCACCCTGGGAGTTTTTACGGACGGCGCATGCGCAGTTCGTTCGGCGCGGGGACGCGCTTCATTTAAATGAAACACGCCCCCTACCCGCCCAATTTGAATTCCGCCGTGAAAGATACACTACGCCGCCGTAACTTACGGTGCAAATTCGTTGAGGATTCAAACCAAAGCCAGGTAAGTTACAGCGGCGTAGCATATCTTACATCTGCGCCAGGCGCAGTCTATGTATGTGGATCTGCCCCTAAGTCTCCAAACTTTGGCCCCCTAGTTGTTCAGAAACTACAACTCCCATCAATTCCAGTCATGTCTGTGAATGTCAGACTGTTACAATGCCTTATGGGACGTGTAGTTCCACAACAGCTGGAGGGCCGTCGTTTGGAGATCCCGGCTCCAGAGGAAAGACGAACTTCCAGAATTGGAGGAACTTCCATAGTTACGAGTAATAAGAAAGAGATACACTTATGTCTGCCAATATGGAGGACAACACTGAGCTCCAGAGGAGAGACAAGAACTTCCAGAACTGGAGGAAACTCCGTACTTACATATTCTTCAGTATTATGAAAGAGATACATTTATATCAGCTTCAAAGGTGGGAGAAAATAACCTTCTACCTACCCCCCTGACAATGTGATAAAGTCCTGATCTCCTGAGGCATCGTCTTTACAAATATGGAGGACAACACTGAGCTCCAGAGGAGAGACGAGAACTTCCAGAACTGGAGGAAACTCCATAATTACATGTTTATCAGTATTAAGAGATACATTTATATCAGCTTCAAAGGAGGGAGAAAATAACCTTCTACCTACCCCCCTGACAATGTGATAAAGTCCTGATGTCCCCGAAGCGTTGTCTTTGCAAATATGGAGGACAACACCGAGCTCCAGAGGAAAGATGAGCTTCCAGAATTGGAGGAAACTCCATAGTTACGAGTATTAAGGAAAATATACACTTATGTCAGCTTCAAAGGAAGGAAAAAATACCCGCCACCCTCAGATCCTCTCACTGATCCAGGTGAGGGCAAAACCCCCATACAAAGTATGAAAAACTCCTACCTACCCCCCTGACAATCAAATAAAATCCTGGTGTCCCGAGGCGTTGTCTTTGCAAATATGGGAGGACAACACTGAGCTCCAGAGGAAAGACAAACTTCCAGAATTGGAGGAACTTCCATAGTTACATTGTTACGAGTATTAAGAGATACACTCATGTCTACAAATATGGAGGACAACACCGAGCTTCAGAGGAAAGACAAGAACCTCCAGAATTGGAGGAAACTCCATAGTTATAGACAGTTATGAGTATTATAAAAAAGAAACATTTATATCAGCTTCAAAGGAAAACACAAGAGCTCCAGAGGAAAGACAAGAACTTTGAGAATTGGAGGAACTTCCATAGTTACGAGTATTAAGAAAGAGATACACTTATGTCAGCAAATATGGAGGACAACACAGAGCTCCAGAGGAGAGAGAAGAACTTCTGGAACTGGAGGAAACTCCATAGTTACAGGTTCATCAGTATTATGAAAGAGATACAATTATATCAGCTTCAAAGGAGGGAGAAAATAACCTTCTACCCCCCTGACAATGTGATAAAGTCCTGATGTCCCGAGGCATTGTCTTTACAAATATGGAGGACAAGACTGAGCTCCAGAGGGAAAGACAAGAACTTTCAGAATTGGAGGAAACTCCATAGTTACGAATATTAGGAAAGGGATAAACTTCTGTCAGCTTCAAAAGGTAAAAATACCTGCCATCCTCAGATCCTCCCACTGATCCAGAGGAGGGCAAAACCCCCATACAAGGTTTAGGAACCTCCTGCAATCTCATAAAATCCTCCAGAGGCATTGTCTTTGCAAATATGGAGGACAACGCCGAGCTCCAGAGGAGAGACGAGAACTTCCAGAACTGGAGGAAACTCCATAGTTATGAGTATTATGAAAAATATACATTTATATCAGCTTCAAAAGGAAAGAAAAAATACCCGCCACCCTCAGATCCTCTCACTGATCAAGAGGAGGGAAAAAAAAACCATACAAAGTATGAGAAACTCCTACCTACCCCCCCTGACAATGTGATAAAATCCTGGTGTCCCGAAGCATTGTCTTTGCAAATATGGAGGACAACACCGAGCTCCAGAGGAAAAATGAGCTTCCAGAACTGGAGGAACTTCCATAGTTATGAGCATTATGAAAAAGATACATTTATATCAGCTTCAAAGGAAGGAAAAAATAACCTCCTACCTACCCCCCTCACAACGTGATCAGTGTCCCGAGGCATTGTCTTTGCATATGGGGGGGGGGACAACACTAAGCTCCAGAGGAAAGACAAGAACTTAGAGAATTGGAGGAAACTCCATAGTTACTGTGTTTCCCCGAAAATAAGCCCGGGTCTTATATTAATTTTGGGAACCAAAAACACAAGGTAGGGCTTATTTTTGGGGTAGGGCTTGCTATTTATTGTGTGGTCTTCTCTACTACCCCTCTCCCTCCCTGCCTGACAGGAATCCCCTGTTGTGAAGTAAAGTAAAATGTATTGTGTCAGGTTCCTTATTATAGCGCCGCTCTGGGCTATAGCCTGCCTGTGCTCTCTTCCACGAGCCAAGTTTTGCAGAGGGAGGGGGCCGAGATCCCCCACTGACAGGCAGGAGAAGGAGATCTGAGTGCTGTTCTTGGCTTTCCTAGCCGGCCTGAGCTCTCTTCCATGAGCCAAGCTATGCAGAGGGAGGGGGGCCGAGATCCCCCACTGACAGGCAGGAGAAGAGGAGGAGACAACCACTTCAAGCTAGGTCTTATTTTCACGGGGTAGGGCTTATATTGCAGCCCTCCCGGAAAATCAAGGTAGGTCTTATTTTCAGGGCAGGTCTTACTTTCGGGGAAACACAGTATGAGTATTAAGAAAGAGATCCACTTATTTCAGCTTCAAAGGAAGGAAAAATACTCGCCACCCTCAGATCCTCTCACTGATCCAGAGGAAAATCCTGGTGTCCCGAGGTGTTGTCTTTACAAATATGGAGGACAACGCTAAGCTCCAGAAGAGGGGGGTCTCCAAACTTTGGCCCCCCGGTTTCTCAGAAACTACAACTCCCATTAATTCTAGTCATGTCTGTGAATGTCAGTGTGTTACAATGCCTCATGGGACGTGTAGTTCCGCAACAGCTGGAGGGCCGTCGTTTGGAGATCCCGGCTCCAGAGGAAAGACGAACTTCCAGAATTGGAGGAACTTCCATGTTTATCAGTATTAACCACTTCCGGACCGCCTCATGTACATATACGTCGGCAGAATGGCACGCACAGGCAGATGGGCGTACATGTACGTCCCTGCCTAGACGTGGGTCGGGGGTCCGATCGGGACCCCCCCCCCAGTACATGTGGCGGTTCCCGTGGCTGTCCGAGCGATCCGGGACGACGGCGCGGCTATTCGTTTCTAGCCGCCCCCTCGCAATCGCTCCGCGGAGCTGAAGAACGGGGAGAGCCGTATGTAAACACAGCTTCCCCGTGCTTCACTGTGGCGGCGCATCGATCGTGTGATCCCTTTTTTTATAGGGAGACTCGATCGATGACGTCAGTCCTACAGCCACACCCCCTACAGTTGTAAACACACACTAGGTGAACCCTAACTCCTACAGCGCCCCCTGTGGTTAACTCCCAAACTGCAACTGTCATTTTCACAATAAACATGCAATTTAAATGCATTTTTCGCCATAATGTCGCAGTCACGGAAAAAATCGCTAATCGCCGCCATTAGTAGTAAAAAAAAAAAAAAAAAAATAATAAAACTATCCCCTATTTTGTAAACGCTATAAATTTTGCGCAAACCAAATCGATAAACGCTTATTGCGATTTTTTTTACCAAAAATAGGTAGAAGAATACGTATCGGCCTAAACTGATTTATATATGTGTTTTTTGGGGATATTTATTATAGCAAAAAGTAAAAAATATTGCATTTTTTTCAAAATTGTCGCTCTATTTTTGTTTATAGCGCAAAAAATAAAAACCGCAGAGGTGATCAAATACCACCAAAGGAAAGCTCTATTTGTGGGAAAAAAAGGACGCCAATTTTGTTTGGGAGCCACATCGCACGACCGCGCAATTGTCAGTTAAAGCGACGCAGTGCCGAATTGTAAAAACCCCTTGGGTCATTTAGCAGCATATTGGTCCGGGGCTTAAGTGGTTAAGAAAGAGATACACTTATATCAGCTTCAAACGAAGGAAAAAATTCCCACCATCCGGGTGCCGAAGCCGGGAGGGTCAAAGCGCTACCATGACGTACAATCCACAGCAGGGGTGACAACGCAGGAGCACAGCTGGGAGCCCGGGACGAAGCGTTGTCACCCTACACAGGAAGTGGCTGAACCAGGACCTCCATGGCGGGATCACCAGGGATTATATCAAAAGTTACAGATTTAAAAATAAAGATAGAAATTACCTTAAATGAAGTGTAATGTGAGGTTGTAGTAATTGGGACTGCAGAACATAATGAGGGGTTGTGGCCCCCGGGGTCGCTGTGGTCGGAGTACCGGCAGCTGGAAGGTCTTCTGCCGGCCTCTGTCCTCCCGCATCACGTTGTGCTTTTCTGCTTCCGCCTCGTCCCCCGAAGAGAATCATTAATGGAAAGCCGTCACTTCACATTAAATCTGAGAGTTACATTCGCCATTAAAAGGATTTATTGTCCGCCCGGCGATACCTGTGGCCAAATTCACAAGAAGATGAGGGGGGCGCATAATAAAAACTCACGGCGGTAACGGCGGCGTAAAACGAGGATCGCTGTGGATTGTTGTTCGGGGTTAATGAGGACATTTTATGATCACAAACCCGACACTACATTCTATAATAACAACAAAAATAATAATCATTTATGAGATTAATAATTAAAATTGATACTACTACTACTAATAATAATTAACTAATAATTCATTTTAATTGATACTACTACTACTACTACTAATGATAATAATTTATGAGATTAATAATAAATAATTTAACTTGATACTACTAATAATTAAATAATAATTGATGAGATTAATAATAAAAATATTTTAAATTGATACTACTACTAATAATAATTTATGAGATTAATAATAATAATTTAAATTGATACTACTACTAATAATTATTTATGAGATTAATAATAATAATAATAATTTAAATTTATACTACTACTAATTAGTAGGGTTGTCCCGATACCAGTATCGGTACCGATACCGAGTATTTGCGGGAGTACTCGTACTCGCGCAAATACCCCCGATACCTAAATAGAATACTTCCCCCGCTGCCGCCGCATCGCGCCGCCGCATTCGAAAGCCGGCGCATGGGTTAAACGGCGTGCGGGAACATCACAGCTTTCATTTGAATAGCTGTAGTGTTCCCGCGCGTATAGACACTCCCCCTTGCTCGGGATTGGATGGGTGATCGTGATCTGTCCAATCCCGAGCAAGGGGGAGTGTCTATACGCGTGGGCAAAACAGCTATTCAAATGAATGCTGTGATTTTCTCCATGCGGCAGCGGCGACTTTCGGCGGCAAAGGTATGGGGGACATGGCTGCATATGTGAGGGACATGGCTAGAGGGACATGGCTGCATATGTGAGGGACATGGCTAGAGGGACATGGCTGCATATGTGAGGGACATGGCTAGAGGGACATGGCTGCATATGTGAGGGACATGGCTAGAGGGACATGGCTGCATATGTGAGGGACATGGCTAGAGGGACATGGCTGCATATGTGAGGGACATGGCTAGAGGGACATGGCTGCATATGTGAGGGACATGGCTAGAGGGACATGGCTGCATATGTGAGGGACATGGCTAGAGGGACATGGCTGCATATGTGAGGGACATGGCTAGAGGGACATGGCTGCATATGTGAGGGACATGGCTAGAGGGACATGGCTGCATATGTGAGGGACATGGCTAGAGGGACATGGCTGCATATGTGAGGGACATGGCTAGAGGGACATGGCTGCATATGTGAGGGACATGGCTAGAGGGACATGGCTGCATATGTGAGGGACATGGCTAGAGGGACATGGCTGCATGTGTGAGGGACATGGCTAGAGGGACATGGCTGCATATGTGAGGGACATGGCTGCATATGTGGGGGACATGGCTGCATATGTGGGGGACATGGCTAGAGGGACATGGCTGCATATGTGAGGGACATGGCTAGAGGGACATGGCTGCATATGTGAGGGACATGGCTGCATATGTGAGGGACATGGCTGCATATGTGAGGGACATGGCTAGAGGGACATGGCTGCATATGTGAGGGACATGGCTGCATATGTGGGGGACATGGCTAGAGGGACATGGCTGCATATGTGAGGGACATGGCTGCATATGTGAGGGACATGGCTGCATATGTGGGGGACATGGCTAGAGGGACATGGCTGCATATGTGAGGGACATGGCTAGAGGGACATGGCTGCATATGTGAGGGACATGGCTAGAGGGACATGGCTGCATATGTGAGGGACATGGCTGCATATGTGAGGGACATGGCTGCAATATGTGGGGGACATGGCTGCAATATGTGGGGGACATGGCTGCAATATGTGGGGGACATGGCTGCAATATGTGGGGGACATGGCTGCAATATGTGGGGGACATGGCTGCATATGTGGGGGACATGGCTGCATATGTGGGGGACATGGCTGCATATGTGGGGGACATGGCTGCATATGTGGGGGACATGGCTGCATTTGGGGACACATTTAAAAAAGTATCGGTATTCGGTATCAGCGAGTACTTGAAAAAAAGTATCGGTACTTGTACTCGGTCCTAAAAAAGTGGTATCGGGACAACCCTACTAATAATTAAATAATAATTTATGAGATTAATAATATTTTAAATTGATACTACTACTACTACTAATAATTTATGAGATTAATAATAATAATATTTTAAATTGATACTACTACTACTACTACTACTAATAATTAAATAATAATAATTTTAATTGATACTATTACTAATAATGATGATAATAAAAAAAATATTTTAAATTGATACTACTACTAATAATTAAAAAATAATTTATGAGATTAATAATAATAATATTTTAATTTGATACTACTACTACTAATAATAATAATTTACGAGATTATTAATAAAAATATTTTAAATTGATACTACTACTAATTTATGAGATTAATAATAATTTTAATTGATACTAATAATAATTTATGAGATTAATAATAAAAAAACATTAAATTGATAATAATAATAATAATTTAAATTAATAATAATAATAATTAATTTAAATTGATACTACTACGACTACTACTAATAATAATGAAAGTGTATTATTAATAATATTATTATTTTTAGACGCAGTAGTATTCGTGTTACGACTATCATTATAAAATATTGTTGTTGTTCTGATCATAAATTATTATTTATATTACTGCTATAATTACTTATATTTTTATTATTATAACTGTTATTATTGTTGTTATTACTATTAACATTAATATTAGTTATTAATACTATTAATATATATTTTTTTAGTAGCAGTATTATTATTAGGATTATCATTATAAATTATTATGATGATCATTATTAATATTACTGCTATTATTACTAACATTATTATTATAATTAATCCAACCCACTACTAGCAAGGTGGGCCTAATAAAGTGGCCGGTAAGTGTGTGTATATTCCTTGGTGAAATGCTCGGAGCCGCAGACGGAATCTCCGGTATAAATAATAATATGTAATAAAAGTAATTCTCTACAAACAATAATCCGATCTTCCCGCCGCGTCTCTTCCTTTTATTATTCTCTAGAATTCTCGGCGGCGATGATAAATGGCGCACGCGACTTCAAATCATTTATTAAAAGAATACTGGAGAGAGAAATTTCGAGATGAAAGGGCGCTCCGGAGAATTCTTTATGGACAAATATCATAAAAGACCCCTCCCCCGAGGTGTGCGACGCCTCCCTCCTCCAATCAGAGCTCGGCTGACCTGAAATAAAAGATAATTGGCTCATTATCCAATGACGACGTTGTCTGAGCCGATCATCTGGTTGTCAGCGGGCCCAGATTTCCCCGCTTGTCCGTGTTTTGGGGGCGGCCACGTTACGCTACATTTACAGGGGGGCCCGCCCCCCCCTCCCCTCCCCTCCCCCGGGGATCAATAGATTCTCACTGCCGCCTGCAGGCCCTGTGTGTGATCAGCGGCGGCTGTAAGATTTTGTAGTAGCACGGTTAGTAGAGCCTTGGCCTGACCCTGGAGAGGTGGCATTTAGTGGCAGTAAACTCTCCGCCCCTGGCCTAAGCTCCGCCCCCTACACCACATCCAGCTCTATTGGGTATGGCCTTGCTCTGGGGGGGGGGGGGGGTTTTGGCTCCAAGATTCACAGCAAATTTGTCAAGCCCTGATCTATTGTTGCTGGGGGGATCTATTGTTGCTGGGGGGATCTTTTGTTGCTGGGGGGGAGGGGATCTATTGTTGCGGGGGGGATCTATTGTTGCTGGGGGGGATCTATTTTACGGCCTTTCTTGTTATAATGAACGTGTTCTATAAAATTACTGAGCATCACAAAATGATACCTGGTTCTGTATTCTATAAAAGGGGCGGTACTGGAAGATGGGTAAGGGGTGGGGCCAAGGGATGGGTCTCTGAGGTGGGTAGGGGGGGTGGAGACAAGGGGTGACTCAGAAGGGGGGGGGGTTTTCAGGGAATTGGTGCAAATACTCCCTTCCTCCAAATCACCCCTACTCTATAAAAGGAGGTGGTAGGGGTGGGGCCAATGGATGGGTCTCTGAGGTGGGTAGGGGGCGGAGACAAGGGGTGACTCAGAAGGAGGGAGTTCTTTTTTTTCCTTAGGGAATTGGTGCAAGTACTTCCCTCCCTCCAAATCACCCCTATTCTCTAAAAGGGGCGGTACTGGAAGATTGGTAGCCCCCAGCAAAAAGAGAGGCACAACAAAAAAATACCCCCCCCCAGCAACAATAGACCCCCAGCAACAATAGTCCCCCCCCATGAATAATAGACCCCCAGCAAAACTATAAGCACCACAAAAAAAAAAAACCCCACTCCAGCAACAATAGACCCCCCCATCAATAATAGACCCCCAGCAAAAATATAAGCGCCACTAAAAATACCCCCCACACACAGCAACAACAGACCTCCAGCAACAATAGAGGCACCACAAACCCCCCCCCCCACTCCAGCAACAATAGACCCCCCATCAATAATAGACACCCATCATCAATAGAGGCATCACAAAAAAAAACACTCCAGCAACAATAGACCCCCCATCAATAATAGACACCCATCATCAATAGAGGCATCACAAAAAAAACACTCCAGCAACAATAGACCCCCCATCAATAATAGACACCCATCATCAATAGAGGCATCACAAAAAAAAACACTCCAGCAACAATAGCCCCCCCATCAATAATAGACCCCCAGCAAAAATATAAGCACCACTAAAAATACCCCCCCCCCCCACACACACACACACAGCAACAATAGACCCCCAGCAACAATAGAGGCACCACAAAAAAAAACCCACTCCAGCGACAATGGACCCCCCCCCCCCAACTAGCAACAGTAGATCTCCCAGAAAAAATTGACCCCCTCCCTCAACAGTAGATCCCTCCCATCAACAATGAACCCCACTCCAGCAACAATAAACATCTCCAGCAATTTTAGACCCCCTCCTCCCCCAACAGCAATAATAGGTCTCCCCCAGCGCACTCTAGTACCCCCTTGCCATTACATACATTCAGTCCTGGAGGCGCCAGAACTCCGTTCCCGTTGAAAAAAAACAATTTTCTGCGCTTCTCAAATGTTTCTCATCGATTTAAAAAAAAGGAAAAGACCATATTTGGCCACTAGATGGTGCTGACCCATTTTCTATAACACTTAGCGCCATCTAGTGACCGAAATAAAAAAATTCTGCTCTAAATCAATGAGAAACATTTGACCATAAAAATAAATAAAACCTAATAACATTCGTCATGCACTTTCCCTGGAACCCCCCCGCCCCCCCATCCCCATACACAGAACAATTGGCATCCTTTATAACAACGGTCTGTGCTTAGACAGCTCCGCCGCCTCTCAGAGAACAGAAGTGCGTCACGTCATGTGTGGCGCCCGGCGGGAAGGTAAGGTGCCCTTGTCGTTTGTATGATAAAACCTCCAACAACAACTATGAATAAAAAAAAAAGCGATTTGGGATCGGCGGCTCTCCGGCGGACGCGGAGCGGCTGTGACACGCCTGACAGATGACTTCAGATCAGAATAATTATTCCTTATAAATGGGCCGTCTGCGCCGGTCCACACATCAATTTGTAACATCTGACAAGTGAATTACCTTCATGGACCCGATCTGTACCGCCGCCGCCGCAAACACGTCCTACAAGGCCGTTCCCGTCACACCGGAGAGTCCCCCCCCCCCCGCCCTGTGACCGGTACTCACCCTCTGGGACCCCCTTTATTAGGTCTCCCTTGCTAGTAGCGGGTTGGACCCCCTTTATTAGGTTCCCTCTTGCTAGTAGTGGGTTGGACCCCCTTTATTAGGTCCCCCTTGCTAGGAGCAGGTTGGACCCCCTTTATTAGGTCCCCCTTGCTAGTCCCGGGTTGGACCCCCTTTATTAGGTCCCCCTTGCTAGTAGCGGGTTGGACCCCCTTATTAGGTCCCCCTTGCTAGTAGCGCGTTGGACCCCCCTTTATTAGGTCCCCCTTGCTAGTAGCGGGTTGGACCCCCTTTATTAGGTCCCCCTTGCTAGTAGCGGGTTGGACCCCCTTTATTAGGTCTCCCTTGCTAGTAGCGGGTTAGACCCCCTTTATTAGGTCCCCCTTGCTAGTAGCGGGTTGGACCCCCTTTATTAGGCCCCCCTTGCTAGTAGCGGGTTGGACCCCCTTTATTAGGTCCCCCTTGCTAGTAGCGGGTTGGACCCCCTTTATTAGGTCCCCCTTGCTAGTAGCGGGTTGGACCCCCCTTTATTAGGTCCCCCTTGCTAGTAGCGGGTTGGACCCCCCTTTATTAGGTCCCCCTTGCTAGTAGCGGGTTGGACCCCCTTTATTAGGTCCCCCTTGCTAGTAGCGGGTTGGACCCCCTTTATTAGGTCCCCCTTGCTAGTAGCGGGTTGGACCCCCCTTTATTAGGTCCCCCTTGCTAGTAGCAGGTTGGACCCCCTTTATTAGGTGCTCCTTGCTAGTAGAGGGTTGGACCCCCTTTATTAGGGTCCCCCTTGCTAGTAGCGGGTTGGTCCCCCTTTATTAGGTCCCTTTTGCTAGTAGAGGGTTGGACCCCTTTTATTAGGTCCCCCTTGCTAGTAGCGTGTTGGACCCCCTTTATTAGGTCCCCCTTGCTAGTAGCAGGTTGGTCCCCCTTGCTAGGAGCCCATCTGCCACCAACAACCAAAGTCACTTCAATCCCCTTTATTCCCCCATTCTGATGCCCGGGTTTCAACTTCAGCAAGTCGTCTTCACCACGTCTAGATGCCAAAATGCAATGAGTTGCTGCCGTGTGATTGGCTGATTAGCAATTTGTGTCGCAGAGCAACAGAACAGGTACATCTAATAAAGTGTCCGGTGAGTGTATATAAAGAGAGATCTCTGCGGAGATGCTGCTGGTCTCTCCTCCCCTCCCCCGGGAGAAATGTCACTTCACCGTGACCTCTGACCCCGCGAGGTACTAAGCGCTCCCTCCTGACAACGCTGACATCTCTTATTAGACGGACGTCATAAATAATGCAATGTGCGTCCCGGGGAAGGGGGCGGGACTTTCCGGGAAATGTATAATCCATACATAGAAACCGATACAGAACTCCGAATATCTCATAGAAATGAGAAGAATTGTACGGAGTCTCCGCAGAAAACCGGCGGGAAATACACTGAAGGAAAAAACGTTTCTTCATAGTAGAAAACATTCAATCCCTAAAGAAAAAGAAAACGCAGAGCGGCTCAGCGATCGGCTGATAGTGAAACGCAACGAATGCGAATTCATCCGAAATAATGAATGCCGCATACAAACAAATAAAACGTAATGAACTAATAATAATTGATAATATTAATAATAAAACGTTTTTATTACGAGGTGAGTGAGAGGGATGGGAAGAGCTGGGCGAGAGGGATGGGAAGAGGTGGGCGAGAAGGATGGCAATAGGTGGGCGAGAGGGATGGGAAGAGGTGGGCGAGAGGGATGGGAAGAGGTGGGCGAGAGGGATGGGAAGAGGTGGGCGAGAGGGATGGGAAGAGGTGGGCGAGAGGGATGGGAAGAGGTGGGCGAGAGGGATGGGAAGAGGTGGGCGAGAGGGATGGGAAGAGGTGGGCGAGAGGGATGGGAAGAGGTGGGTGAGAGGGATGGGAAGAGGTGGGCGAGAAGGATGGGAAGAGGTGGGAGAGAGGGATGGGAAGAGGAGGTGGGTGAGAGGGATGGGAAGAGGTGGGTGAGAGGGATGGGAAGAGGTGGGCGAGAAGGATGGGAAGAGGTGGGCGAGAAGGATGGGAAGAGGTGGGAGAGAGGGATGGGAAGAGGAGGTGGGTGAGAGGGATGGGAAGAGGTGGGTGAGAGGGATGGAAAGAGGTGGGTGAGAGGGATGGGAAGAGGTGGGTGAGAGGGATGGAAAGAGGTGGGTGAGAAGGATGGGAAGAGGTGGGCGAGAGGGATGGGAAGAGGTGGGCGAGAGGGATGGGAAGAGGTGGGTGAGAGAGATGGGAAGAGGTGGGTGAGAGAGATGGGAAGAGGTGGGCGAGAGGGATGGGAAGAGGTGGGCGAGAAGGATGGCAATAGGTGGGCGAGAGGGATGGGAAGAGGTGGGTGAGAGGGATGGGAAGAGGTGGGCGAGAAGGATGGGAAGAGGTGGGAGAGAGGGATGGGAAGAGGAGGTGGGTGAGAGGGATTGGAAGAGGAGGTGGGTGAGAGGGATGGGAATAGGAGGTGGGTGAGAGGGATGGGAAGAGGTGGGTGAGAGGGATGG
Organism: Rana temporaria; assembly: GCF_905171775.1. Lineage (NCBI taxonomy): Eukaryota > Metazoa > Chordata > Amphibia > Anura > Ranidae > Rana > Rana temporaria. The sequence goes on from NC_053497.1 coordinate 183,778,874, forward strand.
GAATAGGTGGGTGAGAGGGATGGAAGAGGTGGGTGAGAAGGATGGGAAGAGGTGGGCGAGAGGGATGGGAAGAGGTGGGCGAGAGGGATGGGAAGAGGTGGGTGAGAAGGATGGGAAGAGGTGGGCGAGAGGGATGGGAAGAGGTGGGTGAGAAGGATGGGAAGAGGTGGGCGAGACGGATGGGAAGAGGTGGGCGAGACGGATGGGAAGAGGTGGGTGAGAGGGATGGGAAGAGGTGGGCGAGAAGGATGGGAAGAGGTGGGAGAGAGGGATGGGAAGAGGAGGTGGGTGAGAGGGATGGGAAGAGGTGGGTGAGAGGGATGGGAAGAGGTGGGCGAGAAGGATGGGAAGAGGTGGGAGAGAGGGATGGGAAGAGGAGGTGGGTGAGAGGGATGGGAAGAGGTGGGTGAGAGGGATGGGAATAGGTGGGTGAGAGGGATGGGAATAGGTGGGTGAGAGGGATGGAAAGAGGTGGGTGAGAAGGATGGGAAGAGGTGGGCGAGAGGGATGGGAAGAGGTGGGCGAGAGGGATGGGAAGAGGTGGGTGAGAGAGATGGGAAGAGGTGGGTGAGAGAGATGGGAAGAGGTGGGCGAGAGGGATGGGATGAGGTGGGCGAGAAGGATGGCAATAGGTGGGCGAGAAGGATGGCAATAGGTGGGCGAGAAGGATGGCAATAGGTGGGCGAGAGGGATGGGAAGAGGTGGGTGAGAGGGATGGGAAGAGGTGGGTGAGAGGGATGGGAAGAGGTGGGCGAGAAGGATGGTAAGAGGTGGGAGAGAGGGATGGGAAGAGGAGGTGGGTGAGAGGGATTGGAAGAGGAGGTGGGTGAGAGGGATTGGAAGAGGAGGTGGGTGAGAGGGATGGGAATAGGAGGTGGGTGAGAGGGATGGGAAGAGGTGGGTGAGAGGGATGGGAAGAGGTGGGCGAGAGGGACGGGAAGAGGTGGGCGAGAGGGATGGGAAGAGGTGGGAGAGAGGGATGGGAAGAGGTGGGAGAGAGGGATGGGAAGAGGTGGTTGAGAAGAAGGATGGGAAGAGGTGGGCGAGAGGGATGGGAAGAGGTGGGCGAGAGGGATGGGAAGAAGTGGGCGAGAGGGATGGGAAGAGGTGGTGCTGCCCCCCCCCCCATTCTAACATATCTCCTCCTAGAACAATTATCCCACCCAACACAAATCTCCTCTCCCTCATGCCCCTCCCCCATCTCACATGATACCACATCCTCCATCACTCGACCTCCAGGATGTGACATTTCTGGCTCTCTTCTATCACATTGCGTGTAATCCCTCTCGGGACGTGACGCCGGCCTCGCTTCAACTTATCCGGAAAAATTTGGAACGAGTCCCAAAAAAAAAACGAGGAGATTAAAATTCCTCGCGGGCGATGAACAGCGACGATCGCGCAGAAGACGGAATCAGCCAGGTGACCGGAGACGACCCCCGCCTATTGTCTTATTGCAAGGCTGCTTTTATCGAAACCAAAAAGAAGCGGACGGCGCCGTACCAACGCCAATCCCCCTCTCCCCCCTCGCCGAAACGCCACTACCTAATTCCTCGCTAGCGCACGCTTTCATAGAGACGTTGAAGCTGGTCAAACGCAGTGAAAAAAAATTCCATTGAAAGGAGAATCTAAAAAAAAAGAAACATTGTATCCGACATGAAGAAGAAAAAAGATACACGGCGATCGCGATCACCCTTTCACTGCCCTGCGCGCTAAAGACGCACATTTTAGGCGCAAAGATGACGTAGCCGCTCACCTACCGGCCAATCCCGACACTTCTCTTATATATATGTAGAAATCCGTGGTTTATTGGCCCTCCTTAAAGATAAAAGAGGTCTCTGCGGTGGATTCGGCGCAAGGTCACTTTTATTGGCGGCGGGAGAGAGGTTTACATTCCTTGTAATAGGAATAAAAGTGACCCAAATATTTTATTAAAAAGAACAGTATAAAAAAATAAAAATAAAACTTAAAGCGCCCCCCGCCGAGCTCGCGCGCAGAAGCGAAAGCATACGCAAGTCGCGCCCGCATATGAAAACGTTGTTGAAATCCCACATGTATCTCATCATCCACATCTGTTTTCCTTCGCTGAGCTCCCCGCAGCTCATATTATAGGGTGCAGCTTTTACCTTTGTATTCAACAGCTCTGAGCTCCTCCCACCAGCTGATGGGCCCCTCCCCCCTATTATAAGAGGACAATGAGGCTTTGTGTCCTCCCCTCCCCCCCTCTCTCTGTGTAATAAGAACTCTGTCACAGAACAATGGCGGCTGATAATTACGGGATCCGTCCATATTATATCTTTATGTTTCTATGGAGTGCAGGTGAGCGAGAGACCGCGTGACATCATCGGCGTTATTTCTCTTATATACAGCGCTCAGTATAAAGGAGTACACCCGTTCGAGCCGAACGTTATTCCGTGACACCGGCTGGTTGGACGTTTGTCCCAATGCTGGATATTTAGGGCAAATGTGGCGGCCATCAGCTGACAATGGTTGCGAGGGAAGCAGTGGCGGCGGTTGCTAGGGAAGCAGTGGCGGCGGTTGCTAGGGAAGCAGTGGCGGCGGTTGTGAGGGAAGCAGTGGGCGTGGTTGCCAGGAAAGCAGTGGGTGCGGTTGCCAGGAAAGCAGTGGGTGCGGTTGCCAGGAAAGCAGTGGGTGCGGTTGCCAGGAAAGCAGTGGGTGCGGTTGCCAGGAAAGCAGTGGGTGCGGTTGCCAGGAAAGCAGTGGGCGCGGTTGCTAGGGAAGCAGTGGGCGCGGTTGCTAGGGAAGCAGTGGGCGCGGCTGCTAGGGAAGCAGTGGGCGGCGGTTGCTAGGGAAGCAGTGGCGGCGGTTGCTAGGGAAGCAGTGGCGGCGGTTGTGAGGGAAGCAGTGAGTGCGGTTGCTAGGGAAGCAGTGGGCGCTTGTAATCCCGGGAAACATTCCACTCGTCCTGACCGACAATACCAGCTCTGCCCTCAGATGTGGGAGATTAATGGAGAACCTCCAGTGCCGGGCTGCTGGTCACACTATGATGATAGACGGACAGGTGAGGACAGATGAGAACAGGCAAGGACAGGTGAGGACAGATAAGGACAGGTGAGGAAAGATGAGGACAGGCGAGGACAGGCGAGGACAGGCGAGGACAGGCGAGGACAGGCGAGGACAGGCAAGGACAGGCAAGGACAGATAAGGACAGGCAAGGACAGGCGAGGACAGGCGAGGACAGGCAAGGACAGGCAAGGACAGATGAGGAAAGATGAGAACAGGTGAGGACAGATGGGGACAGATAAGGACAGGTGAGGACAGATGAGGATATGTGAGGACAGATAAGGACAGATGAGTACAGGTAAGGACAGATGAGGACAGATGAGTACAGGTAAGGACAGATGAGGACAGATGAGTACAGGTAAGGACAGATGAGGACAGATGAGGACAGATGAGTACAGGTAAGGACAGATGAGGACAGATGAGTACAGGTAAGGACAGATGAGGACAGATGAGGACAGATAAGGACAGGTGAGTACAGATGAGTACAGGTGAG
>NC_053497.1:183787387-183817704 GCF_905171775.1 Rana temporaria
CCTGTGCCAGATTGAAGGGGGAGGAGCCGGTACACCTGTGCAAGACTGAAGGGGGAGGAGCCGGTACGCCTGTGCAAGACTGAAGGGGAGGAGCTGGTAAACCTGTGCAAGACTGAAGGGGAGGAGGCGGTACACCTGCGCAAGACTGAAGGGGGAGGAGGAGGTACACCTGTGCAAGACTGAAGGGGGAGGAGCCGGTACACCTGTGCAAGACTGAAGGGGGAGGAGCCGGTACACCTGTGCAAGACTGAAGGGGGAGGAGCCGGTACACCTGTGCAAGACTGAAGGGGGGGCTGTGATTTGAAGGATGAAGATGGGATCAGTTGGGCGATAGTTTTTCCCATCCCCCCAATTCTAGAAGATACAATTTTGTGTCTTTTCAAACCCCGGAGCCGACGCTCCACATCAGCAGCCGGAGAGAACGCCATACGCCGATCTATAAATAGCTGCCGCATTAGTCTTCCAGGATGGCGGCGCGTCTCTGAGCACCAGCCCCATCCTGACCTGCGAGGGTCTAATCTCAGCGCGGGGCTTTCATCTCCGGAACGTCGGCGGTGTGATGCGCATTCTAAATTTCACGTCTGTGATGTTATTCTATAAATAAACCTGCAAGCGCAGCGTTCTAAAAATAGCGCCTTCCCCGTCCCCCAAAGACCTTGGCTGCCTACACAGCACTCCGAGGCCCCCGGCATCAGAGGACCTCCAACCACGGAAGAGCCGACTGATGAGAACACCAGAAAACGATCGTTACGTGTTCCAGCACCGAGCTTCAAAAAGGAACGCAGCGGGAGAAGAGTAATTACAGAGAGAGAAGAAACGACGATCGGATAGGAGATCGAATGTCTGACAGTCCATCACTTTTCCTCAGCAGATACAGAATTTCCAAATACAATGTAACAACGGAGGCGCGTTTATAAATATTATAGCTATTCTTTCTAAAAATCGAATGTTACTAAGCTATTTTTTCATTCAAGTCAAATGTTCTTCATTAATCAGAATAAAATGAAGCAGGAAAATACCCGATCGTTGGCTCCGTAATGTGGTATTTTCCTGATTCACTCTATTATATTGCCACTAGATGGCGCTGATGATCACAAATAAATGTTTTGCTCACTATGATCATTAGCTCTAGTAGCTGCAATGTGGTGTTTTGCCTATTCACTCTATGCTTGTGCCACTAGATGGAGCTGATGATCATAAATAAATGCTCGGTTCACTACGATCATTAGCTCCATCTATGGTCTATAAATGATATTGCCACCAGATGGAGCCGATGAGCACAAATAAATGTTTTGCTCACTATGATCATTAGCTCCATCTAGTGGCTGCAATGTGGTGCCTTACCTGTTCAGCGCCATCTAGTGGCACAAGAATAGAGTGATGATCATAAATAAAATGCTATTTATTACTAGGATCATCAGTTCCATCCGGTGGCCATAATGTGGTATTTTCCTGATTCACTCTATACTTGTGCCACTAGATGGCGCTGATGATCATAAATAAATGCTTGGTTCACTACGATCATTAGCTCCATCTATGGTCCGGAATGTGGCGTTTTCCTGATTCACTCTATTATATTGCCACTAGATGGCGCCGATGATCATAATAAAATGTTTGGTTCACTACGACCATCAGCTCCATCTAGTGGCTGCAATTTGGTGTTATGCCTGTTCACTCTATTCTTTTGCCACTAGATGGCGCTGATGATCATAATAAAATGTTTGGTTCACTATGATCATCAGCTCCATCTATGGTCCGGAATGTGGCGTTTTCCTGATTCACTCTATTCTTTTGCCACTAGATGGAGCTGATGATCATAAATAGATGTTTTATTCACTATGATCATCAGCTCCAGGGACAGGGACAAGGGGTGGGCAAGAGGGAGTGGCTGCCCTGGGCACAATGGGGATTTGGAAGGTTATGCTAGAAGGGGTGATTTATACTAGGAGGGGGGATTTATACTGGGAGGTGGGATTTGTGTTAGGAAGGGGGATTTGGGGAGGTTAGTGCTGGGAGATGTATAGGTTAGTGGTAAAAAAAAGTTTTTGGAGGGCGGATGGGATTTTTTCTGATACATAATGCTCGTACCTTTGGGGGGGGGGGGGCCGTTTGGCATCATCGCCCTGGGCACTAGGTGGCCTTGTCCCATCACTGATCAGCTCCATCTATTGGCTACAAAGTGGTATTTCCCTGATTCACTTCTTGTGCCACCAGGTGGAGCCGATGATCACAAATAGATGTTTTGCTCTCTATGATCATCAGCTCCATCTAGTGGCTGCAATGTGGTGTTTTCCTGATTCACTCTATTCTTATGCCTTTAGATGGCGCTGATGATCATAAATAAAATTCTATTTATCACTATGATCATCAGCTCCATCCGGTGGCCATAATGTGGTATTTTCCTGATTCACTATATGCTTGTGCCACTAGATGGAGCTGATGATCATAAATAAATGCTTGGTTCACTACGATCATCAGCTCCATCTATGGTCCGGAATGTGGCATTTTCCTGATTCACTCTATTCTTTTGCCACTAGATGGCGCTGATGATCATAAATAGATGTTTTATTTCACTATGATCATCAGCTCCAGGGCCGGGACAAGGGGAGGGCAAGAGTGTAGACTGTGCACAATGGGGATTCGGAAGGTTGTGCTAGAAGGGGTTAGTGGTAAAAAAAAAAATTGGGGGGCAGATGGGATTTTTCATGATACATAATGCTCGTACCTTTGGGGGGGGGCTGTTTGGCATCATCACCCTGGGCACTAGGTGGCCTTGTCCCATCACTGATCAGCTCCATCTATTGGCTACAATGTGGTATTTCCCTGATTCACTTCGTGCCACCAGATGGCGCCGATGATCACAAATAAATGTTTTGCTCACTATGATCATCAGCTCCATCTAGTGGCTGCAATGTGGTGTTTTGCCTGTTCACTCTATTAAATTGCCACTAGATGGCGCTGAGGATCATAAATAAAATGCTATTTATTACTAGGATCATCAGTTCCATCCGGTGGCCATAATGTGGTATTTTCCTGATTCACTATATGCTTGTGCCACTAGATGGAGCTGATGATCATAAATAAATGCTTGGTTCACTACGATCATCAGCTCCATCTATGGTCCGGAATGTGGCGTTTTCCTGATTCACTCGGGTAGCCATAATGTGGTATTTTCCTGATTCACTATATGCTTTTGCCACTAGATGGCGCCGATGATCATAATAAAATGTTTGGTTCACTACGACCATCGGCTCCATCTAGTGGCTGCAATTCGGTGTTTTGCCTGATTCACTCTATTCTTGTGCCACTAGATGGAGCTGATGATCATAAATAGATGTTTTATTTCACTATGATCATCAGCTCCAGGGACCGGGACAAGGGGTGGGCAAGAGGGAGTGGCTGCCTTAGGCACAGTGGGGATTCGGAAAGTTGCGCTAAAAGGGGGATTTCCCGGTGGGGATTTGGGGGGGTTAGTGCTGGGAAATGTATAGATTAGTGGTAAAAAAAAATTGGGGGGCAGATGGGATTTTTTCTGATACATAATGCTCGTACATTTGGGGGGGGGGGCTGTTAGGCATCATCGCCCTGGGCACTAGGTGGCCTTGTCCCATCACTGATCAGCGCCATCTATTGGCTGCAATGTGGTTTTTCCCTGATTCACTTCTTGTGCCACCAGATGGAGCCGATGATCACAAATAGATGTTTTGCCCTCTATGATCATCAGCTCCATCTAGTGGCTGCAATGTGGTGTTTTGCCTGTTCACTCTATTCTTTTGCCTCTAGATGGCGCTGAGGATCATAAATAAAATGCTATTTATTACTATGATCATCAATTCCATCCGGTGGCCATAATGTGGTATTTTCCTGATTCACTATATGCTTGTGCCACTAGATGGAGCTGATGATCATAAATAGATGTTTTATTTCACTATGATCATCAGCTCCAGGGACCGGGACGAGGGGTGGGCAAGAGTGAAGACTGCGCCCTGGGCACAGTGGGGATTCGGAAGGTTGTTCTAGAAGGGGTGATTTCCAAGGGGGATTTATACTGGGAGGTGGGATTTGTGTTAGGAAGGGGGATTTGGGGGGGTTAGTGCTGGGAGATGTATAGGTTAGTGGTAAAAAAAAGTTTATGGGGGGCGGATGGGATTTTTTCTGATACACAATGCTCGTACCTTTGGGGGGGGGGGGGGGTTGTTTGGCATCGTCGCCCTGGGCACTAGATGGCCTTGTCCCATCACTGATCATCTCCATCCATTGGCTACAATGTGGTATTTCCCTGATTCACTTCTTGTGCCACCAGATGGAGCCGATGATCACAAATAGATGTTTTGCTCACTATGATCATCAGCTCCATCTATGGTCCAGAATGTGGTGTTTTCCTGATTCACTCTATTATATTGCCACTAGATGGCGCTGATGATCATAAATAGATGTTTTATTTCACTATGATCATCAGCTCCAGGGACCGGGACAAGGGGTGGGCAAGAGGGAGTGGCTGCCCTGGGCACAGTGGGGATTTGGAAGGTTGTGCTAGAAGGGGGGGATTTATACTAGGAGGGTGGATTTGTGTTAGGAAGGGGGGGGGGGGTTAGAGCTGGGAAATGTATATATTAGTGCTATAATTTTTTTGGGGGGGAGGATGGGATTTTTGCTGACACATAATGCTCATACCTTTGGGGGAGGGGGGGGGTCCATTTGGCATCGTTGCCCTGGGCACTAGATGGCCCTGTCCCATCACTGGTCAGCTCCATCTATTGGCCATAATGTGGTATTTTCCTGATTCACTCTATTCTTGTGCCACTAGATGGCGCCGATGATCACAAGCAGATGTTTTGCTCACTATTATCATCAGCTCCATCTAGTGGCTGCAATGAGGTATTTTCCAGATTCACGCTCTTATATTGCCACCACGTGGAGCTGATGATCATACATAGATGTTTTTTTCACTATGATCATTAGCTCCAGGGCCCAGACAAGGGGTGGGCAAGAGGAGAGGCTGCCCTGGGCACAGTGGGGATTTGAAAGGTTGTACTAGAAGGGGTGATTTGATGGGAGATTTGTACTAGGAGGGTGGATTGGTGTTAGGAATGTGAACAGTGAGGCTGAAGATGGGCACAGAAAGGCTGCAAATGGGCACAGAGAGGCTAAAGATGGGCACAGTGAGGCTAAAGATGGGCACAGTGAGGCTAAAGATGGGCACAGTGAGGCTAAAGATGGGCACAGTGAGGCTAAAGATGGGCACAGTGAGGCTAAAGATGGGCACAGTGAGGCTAAAGATGGGCACAGTGAGGCTAAAGATGGGCACAGTGAGGCTAAAGATGGGCACAGTGAGGCTAAAGATGGGCACAGTGAGGCTAAAGATGGGCACAGTGAGGCTAAAGATAGGCACAGTGAGGCTAAAGATAGGCACAGTGAGGCTAAAGATGGGCACAGTGAGGCTAAAGATGGGCACAGTGAGGCTAAAGATGGGCACAGTGAGGCTAAAGATGGGCACAGTGAGGCTAAAGATGGGCACAGTGAGGCTAAAGATGGGCACAGTGAGGCTAAAGATGGGCACAGTGAGGCTAAAGATGGGCACAGTGAGGCTAAAGATGGGCACAGTGAGGCTAAAGATGGGCACAGTGAGGCTAAAGATGGGCACAGAGAGGCTGAAGATGGGCACAGAGAGGCTGAAGATGGGCACAGAGAGGCTGAAGATGGGCACAGAGAGGCTGAAGATGGGCACAGAGAGGCTGAAGATGGGCACAGAGAGGCTGAAGATGGGCACAGAGAGGCTGAAGATGGGCACAGTGAGGCTAAAGATGGGTACAGTGAGGCTAAAGATGGGCACAGAAAGGCTGCAAATGGGCACAGTGAGGCTGAAGATGGGCACAGTGAGGCTGAAGATGGGCACAGTGAGGCTGAAGATGGGCACAGTGAGGCTGAAGATGGGCACAGAAAGGCTGCAAATGGGCACAGAAAGGCTGCAAATGGGCACAGTGAGGCTAAAGATGGGCACAGTGAGGCTAAAGATGGGCACAGTGAGGCTAAAGATGGGCACAGTGAGGCTAAAGATGGGCACAGTGAGGCTGTGAATGGGCACAGTGAGGCTGCAAATAGGCAAAGTAAGGCTGCAGATGGGCACAGTAAGGCTGAAAAAGGGTACAGAAAGGCTGCAGATGGGCATTGTTGACCGTAGCTTCTGCATTTCCCACCCTAGGCTTATACTCGAGTATATACGGGATATATATATATATATATATATATATATATATATATATATATATATATATATATATATATATATATCTCTGGAGGGCGGTGATGTCACTCTGTATAATATATCTTATATCTGGGGGGGGGGGGTATATATGTTGTCTCGTTCCATTCTCTTGCTCTCCCGCCATGGAGGAGATACCAGAAGATGACGCCCCCATTTCCTCCATCTCTGCCCCTCCCGGCTCTCCTATAAATATCAGGCAGCGTGTCGCTCGGCGGCGCTCAACACGAGGCTGTCAGGACCCGGATCGCTGGTAGGAGAGGATAATCATTCAATGGCTTCCTTCGTCGTCATCTCCAAGCATTCCCTCCCCCGCCATCTGCCACATGTGCATCAAAAAAAGATTAGACATTGTTTGGGGAAAACCTGGCAGCGCACCGGTCGGGAGGAAGACGTAATATCGATTATAAATGCCGATAAAAAAACAAATCTTATGGCAGAACGGGGACAGGAACCGGTCATGTGAGGGGGACGTCTGACGAATGCCATCGGGGGATTTCCTGGCCTCCTGAGAAGATGAGACGTCTTCATCTGCATTCTTCTCCTTGGAGCCGGTGAAGGATCATGGAAGGCCAGTCACGTTCCTCCACCCCAAACTCGCTCATCCATGACTTTATGGACCTTGCTTTGTGCTCTGGTAAAAATCATTTGGGGGAGGGGGGGGGGATTATGGTGTGGGGGTTGTTTTTCAGGGGTTGGGCTTGGCCCCTTAGTTCCAGTAAAGGTGTCGGCATACCAAGACATTTTGGGTTGAGGTGCAGGCCAGTCAAGTTCCTCCACCCCAAACTCGCTCATCCATGTCTTCATGGACCTTGCATTGTGGACTGGTCCAAATCATTTGGGGGAGGGGGGATTATGGTGGGGGGGTGGAGGGGGGAGATTATGGTGTGGGGGTTGTTTTTCAGGGGTTGGGCTTGGCCCCTTAGTTCCAGTAAAGGTGTCGGCATACCAAGACATTTTGGGTTGAGGTGCAGGCCAGTCAAGTTCCTCCACCCCAAACTCGCTCATCCATGTCTTCATGGACCTTGCATTGTGGACTGGTCCAAATCATTTGGGGGAGGGGGGATTATGGTGGGGGGTGGAGGGGGGAGATTATGGTGTGGGGGTTGTTTTTCAGGGGTTGGGCTTGGCCCCTTAGTTCCAGTAAAGGCGTCGGCATACCAAGATATTTTGGGTTGAGGTGCAGGCCAGTCAAGTTCCTCCACCCCAAACTCGCTCATCCATGTCTTTATGGACCTTGCTTTGTGGACTGGTCCAAATCATTTGGGGGAGGGGGGAGATTATGGTGTGGGGGTTGTTTTTCAGGGGTTGGTCCCTTCGTCCCAGTGAAGGCGTCGGCACATCAAGACATTTTGGACAATTTTTACGCTCCCAACTTTGTGGGAGGAGTTTGGGGACGGCCCCTTCATGTTCCCACATGACTGCGCACCAGAGCACAAAGCAAGGTCCATAAAGACTGAGAATGAGCGAGTTTGGGGCGGAGGAACTTGACTGGCCTGACCTTAACCCCCGAATAGAACACCTTTGGGATGAATTAGAGCAGAGACTGCGAGCCAAGGCCTTCTCGTCCAACACAAATGCTCTTCTGGAAGAATGGTCAAACATTCCCATAGGCACACTCCTAAACCTTGTGGACGGCCTTCCCAGAAGAGGTGAAGGTGTTATAGCGGCTAAGGGCGGAGCCAACTCAATATTGAACCCTCCGGACTAAGACTGGGGGGTCATTAAAGTTCATGTGTGTGTAAAGGCCGGCGTCCCAATACTTTTGACAATATAATGTGTACAATATATATATATATATATTATATATATATATATATATATATATATATATATATAGGTGTGTGTACAATCTATAATGGAAGAGCAGTTGAACAATTTAATGAGCAAGGTTAGGCCCAAATATTCTATAGACAGAGAGGACAGGGCGGAGCTTTACTACAACACTAAGCACATGACCATCTATCCATCTATCTATCTATATACACACATACACACACACACATTATATATTAGATATAGTAATATATATATAATCTAAAGAAGTCTTTTAATGGAATATAATCAAATATCCGTGTGGGACGCATCAGATGGAATCACATTTCAGGGCTCCAGTAGCTCTAGGCCAGAGGGGTCTCCAAACTACGGCCCTCCAGTTGTTCAAGAACTACAATTCCCATCATGCCTAGTCTGGTCTGTGAATGTCAGACTGTTACAATCCCTCATGGGACGTGTAGTCCCGCAACAGCTGGAGGGCCAAACGTTGGAAGATCCCGGCTAGGCCATCAAGATATCTTCATCCAAGCTAAGTAGGCCTCCGCCTAGAGAGGACTATAGAGCCTATGGGTGAGAGAAAGGGCAGCTTCTATCTGCAGGTTCTCCACCAGGGGCGGACTGACCATTTGGGGGACTGCCCGAGGGCCCCATGCAACTAGGGGGCCCCATCAGGGTTGCCAGCCTCAGTAAAACCAGGGACAGTATGTAAAAATCTGTGTCCCTGAAATGTCCATTACCGACATCCTTTTGGTCTAAAAATCCCCGACTTGTTCTTTCCCCGACTTAGTTGGGGTAGGCGGTACACTTTGGTGGGGGTGGGTCAGCCACGCCCGTGACCTTTGACCTCTGGGAACCCACCTTCTGACCTTTGACCTCTGGGGGAGGTCCATGTTCCAATTCCCAAGTCCTAGCCTTATTCTTCAATGGGAAACCCTAACCCTAGCCCTATCCCTAACGCTGGCCCTAACTCTAACTCTAGCCCTGGACCTAGCCCTAACCCCTAACCCTATCCCCAACGCTGGCCCTAACCCTAGCCCTGGACCTAACCCTAGCCCTAACGCTATCTCTAACCCCTAGCCCTAACTCTAACCCTAGCCCTGGACCTAACCCTAACTCTAACCCTAGCCCTGGACCTAACCCTAGCCCTAACTCTAACCCTAGCCCCTAACCCTAGCCCTAACTCTAACCCTAGCCCTGGACCTAACCCTAGCCCTAACTCTAACCCTAGCCCTAACTCTAACTCCTAAAACTAGCCCTGGACCTAACCCTAACTCTAACCCTGTCCCTAACCCTAGCTCTAACCCTAACTCTAACCCTAGCCCCTAACCCTAACCCCTAACCCTAGCCCCAACTCTAAACCTAGCCCTGCACCTAACCCTAACCCCTAACCCCTCTAGTACCTTCTCAGTGTGTATGTATACTGTGTGTGTACATTGTGTGTATACTGTGTGGCCCCATAATCTATTGCCTGGGGGCCCCATAATCTCCTATTGCCCGGGAGCCCCATAATCTCCTATTGCCTGGGGGCCCCATAATCTCCTATTGCCCGGGAGCCCCATAATCTCCTATTGCCCAGGGGCCCCCTGAGTTGTCAGTCCGCCCCTGGTTCTCACACAAGCATTTTTGCCAGGTGACGGGTTCCCTTGACTTGTATAAAACATTCCAGAAGAGAGGGGTGCTCACCAGGGCGCACAGCAGGTCCACGGCCTCCAGTATGAGTTCCTGATGGCCGATCCGGGTGACTCCGAGCTCCTCCAGCTCCTGGTGGGTGATGTGTAGTAGCTGCTCCCCGTTGATCTTCTCCCGCTCAAAGTTTTTGATGTATTGCTGCAAGCAGTCGTCCAGCCCTGCGGAAGAGAAAAAGATGGGAAGGGCGGTTATAAAGGGGAGGGTCCAACCGGCAAAAATCACACTGGGCCGGCGTTAAAGAAGAACTCAGATAAAGCCAACCAATAATGTTCCCGATAGAGAAGAACCCGTCTTGTATCAACTCTGATCTGTTACTATTTTATGTCACCAGGACACTCAGCGGCGGCGGCTCTCAGCGCTGGAGAGGAAAACGTTTCCGAACTCGATCCCAAACCTGGAGATTTAACCCCGTCCTTTCCTCGCGCCGCGGCGTTGTTCGGCTGCTCCGGCGGGAATTTATGGCCCTGCATTTATTTTTTTGGCGGTCGCATTTATCTCTTCATTACCATAAAAAGTGTCTCTTTCCCGTTAAGCTGACAATTTGGGGAAAATTGCGATCTCATTTCACGGCTAAATGTGAAGTAAACTCCTCATCAGCGAGACGCGCTCATTTACATTCCACAGCCGAGCGCCGCAAATAAACGACTCTATCTGGTGCATTGATGATCCGGTCACGATCGCGGAGCGAGGAAGACGTTTTCATGTATCGCAATGTAAAACAAATACGCCTGAAATATGGGGGGGAGGGGCGCATAATAAAAGAGGAACGAGCATCAGATATTCACACTGTTCATAAATGTGTGGGCGTAACACTTCCCGGTATCCATTGCCTCTCACAGAGATCCCAGAACTCCCCCCCCCCCCATAGGGTGGGTCTGTGGGTGGGGGATAAAGGGTGGGTCTATGGGTTGGGGTTAATTGGTCGGTCTATGGGTGGGGGATAAAGGGTGGGTCTATGGGTGGGGGATAAAGGGTGGGTCTATGGGTGGGGGATAAAGGGTGGGTCTATGGGTGGGGGATAAAGGGTGGGTCTATGGGTGGGGGATAAAAGGTGGGTCTATGGGTGGGGGATAAAGGGTGGGTCTATGGGTGGGGGATAAAGGGTGGGTCTATGGGTGGGGGATAAAGGGTGGGTCTATGGGTGGGGGATAAAGGGTGGGTCTATGGGTGGGGGATAAAGGTGGGCCTATGGGTGGGGGATAAAGGGTGGGTCTATAGGTGGGGGATAAAAGGTGGGTCTATGGGTGCGGGATAAAGGGTGGGTCTATGGTGGGGATAAAGGGTGGGTCTATGGGTGAGGGAATAAAAGGTGGGTCTATGGGTGGGGGATAAAGGGTGGGTCTATGGGTGGGGGATAAAGGGTGGGTCTATGGGTGGGGGATAAAGGGTGGGTCTATGGGTGGGGGATAAAGGGTGGGTCTATGGGTGGGGGAATAAAAGGTGGGTCTATGGGTGGGGGAATAAAGGGTGGGTCTATGGGTGGGGGATAAAGGGTGGGTCTATGGGTGGGGGATAAAGGGTGGGTCTATGGGTGGGGGATAAAGGGTGGGTCTATGGGTGGGGGATAAAGGATGGGTCTATGGGTGGGGGTAAAGGGTGGGTCTATGGGTGGGGGATAAAGGTGGGCCTATGGGTGGGGGATAAAGGGTGGGTCTATGGGTGGGGGATAAAGGGTGGGTCTATGGGTGGGGGATAAAGGGTGGGTCTATGGGTGCGGGATAAAGGGTGGGTCTATGGGTGGGGGATAAAGGGTGGGTCTATGGGTGGGGGATAAAGGGTGGGTCTATGGGTGGGGGATAAAGGGTGGGTCTATGGGTGGGGGAATAAAAGGTGGGTCTATGGGTGGGGGAATAAAGGGTGGGTCTATGGGTGGGGGATAAAGGGTGGGTCTATGGGTGGGGGATAAAGGGTGGGACTATGGGTGGGGGATAAAGGGTGGGTCTATGGGTGGGGGATAAAGGGTGGGTCTATGGGTGGGGGTAAAGGGTGGGTCTATGGGTGGGGGATAAAGGTGGGCCTATGGGTGGGGGATAAAGGGTGGGTCTATGGGTGGGGGATAAAGGGTGGGTCTATGGGTGGGGGATAAAGGGTGGGTCTATGGGTGGGGGATAAATGGTGGGTCTATGGGTGGGGGATAAAGGGTGGGGGATAAATGGTGAGTCTATGGCTGGGGGATACAGGTGGGTCTATGGGTGGGGGATAAAAGGTGGGTCTATGGGTGCGGGATAAAGGGTGGGTCTATGGTGGGGGATAAAGGGTGGGTCTATGGGTGGGGGATAAAGGGTGGGTCTATGGGTGGGGGATAAATGGTGGGTCTATAGGTGGGGGATAAAAGGTGGGTCTATGGGTGCGGGATAAAGGGTGGGGGATAAAGGGTGGGTCTATGGGTGGGGGATAAAGGGTGGGTCTATGGGTGGGGGATAAAGGGTGGGTCTATGGGTGGGGGAATAAAAGGTGGGTCTATGGGTGGGGGAATAAAAGGTGGGTCTATGGGTGGGGGATAAAGGGTGGGTCTATGGGTGGGGGATAAAGGGTGGGTCTATGGGTGGGGGATAAAGGGTGGGTCTATGGGGGGGGATAAAGGGTGGGTCTATGGGTGGGGGATAAAGGGTGGGTCTATGGGTGGGGGATAAAGGGTGGGTCTATGGGTGGGGGATAAAGGGTGGGTCTATGGGTGGGAGATAAAGGGTGGGTCTATGGGTGGGGGATAAAGGGTGGGTCTATGGGTGGGGGATAAAGGGTGGGTCTATGGGTGGGGGATAAAGGTGGGCCTATGGGTGGGGGATAAAGGGTGGGTCTATAGGTGGGGGATAAAAGGTGGGTCTATGGGTGCGGGATAAAGGGTGGGTCTATGGTGGGGATAAAGGGTGGGTCTATGGGTGAGGGAATAAAAGGTGGGTCTATGGGTGCGGGATAAAGGGTGGGGGATAAAGGGTGGGTCTATGGGTGGGGGATAAAGGGTGGGTCTATGGGTGGGGGATAAAGGGTGGGTCTATGGGTGGGGGATAAAGGGTGGGTCTATGGGTGGGGGATAAAGGGTGGGTCTATGGGTGGGGGAATAAAAGGTGGGTCTATGGGTGGGGGAATAAAGGGTGGGTCTATGGGTGGGGGATAAAGGGTGGGTCTATGGGTGGGGGATAAAGGGTGGGTCTATGGGTGGGGGATAAAGGGTGGGTCTATGGGTGGGTCTATGGGTGGGGGATAAAGGGTGGGTCTATGGGTGGGGGTAAAGGGTGGGTCTATGGGTGGGGGATAAAGGTGGGCCTATGGGTGGGGGATAAAGGGTGGGTCTATGGGTGGGGGATAAAGGGTGGGTCTATGGGTGGGGGATAAAGGGTGGGTCTATGGGTGGGGGATAAATGGTGGGTCTATAGGTGGGGGATAAAAGGTGGGTCTATGGGTGCGGGATAAAGGGTGGGGGATAAAGGGTGGGTCTATGGGTGGGGGATAAAGGGTGGGTCTATGGGTGGGGGATAAAGGGTGGGTCTATGGGTGGGGGAATAAAAGGTGGGTCTATGGGTGGGGGAATAAAAGGTGGGTCTATGGGTGGGGGATAAAGGGTGGGTCTATGGGTGGGGGATAAAGGGTGGGTCTATGGGTGGGGGATAAAGGGTGGGTCTATGGGTGGGGGATAAAGGGTGGGTCTATGGGTGGGGGATAAAGGGTGGGTTTATGGGTGGGGGATAAAGGGTGGGTCTATGGGTGGGGGATGAAGGCGGGTCTATGGGTGGGGGATGAAGGCGGGTCTATGGGTGGGGGATGAAGGCGGGTCTATGGGTGGGGGATAAAGGGTGGGTCTATGGGTGGGGGATGAAGGCGGGTCTATGGGTGGGGGATGAAGGCGGGTCTATGGGTGGGGGATAAAGGGTGGGTCTATGGGTGGGGGATAAAGGGTGGGTCTATGGGTGGGGGATAAAGGGTGGGTCTATGGGGGGGGGATAAAGGGTGGGTCTATGGGTGGGGGATAAAGGGTGGGGGATAAATGGTGAGTCTATGGCTGGGGGATAAAGGTGGGTCTATGGGTGGGGGATAAAAGGTGGGTCTATGGGTGCGGGATAAAGGGTGGGTCTATGGGTGGGGCAATAAAAGGTGGGTCTATGGGTGGGGGATAAAGGTGGGCCTATGGGTGGGGGATAAAGGGTGGGTCTATGGGTGGGGGATAAAGGGTAGGTCTATGGGTGGGGGATAAAGGGTGGGTCTATGGGTGGGGGATAAAGGTGGGTGGGGGATAAAAGGTGGGTCTATGGGTGGGGGATAAAGGGTGGGTCTATGGGTGGGGGATAAAGGGTGGGTCTATGGGTAGGGGATGAAGGTGGGTCTATGGGTGGGGGATAAAGGTGGGTCTATGGGTGGGGGATAAAGGGTGGGTCTATGGGTGGGGGATAAAGGGTGGGTCTATGGGTGGGGGATAAAGGGTGGGTCTATGGGTGGGGGATAAAGGGTGGGTCTATGGGTGGGGATAAAGGGTGGGTCTATGGGTGGGGGATAAAGGGTGGGTCTATGGGTGGGGGATAAAGGGTGGGTCTATGGGTGGGGGATAAAGGGTGGGTCTATGGGTGGGGGATAAAGGGTGGGTCTGTGGGTGGGGGATGAAGGTGGGTCTATGGGTGGGGGATAAAGGGTGGGTCTATGGGTGGGGGATAAAGGGTGGGTCTATGGGTGGGGGATAAAGGGTGGGTCTATGGGTGGGGGATAAAGGGTGGGTCTATGGGTGGGGGATAAAGGTGGGTCTATGGGTGGGGGATAAAAGGTGGGTCTATGGGTGGGGGATAAATGGTGGGTCTATGGGTGATGAAAGGTGAAGAATTATGTAAAGCCCGATGCCTGTGCAGTCAAGGCCACCACCCTACGATGGCCCGGGCCCCTTACATCTAAAAACACACACAGCCCATAATACAGTATTTTCGGAATAGACAGTATTCCAACCTGGAGAGGGAATAGCCTTATAACATTCGATTTTGCCTGCATTCAGAAAGAACGAATGTACACGCCCGTTTCGTACGAATCGCTCACCCTATAATGTGAACTTTTTCAAGTCCTCCCGTGTAATTCTCACCCTACAGTGTCACTTTTTTTTTTATAAGGCAGATCTCGTCCTCCATCCTGGAAGAAGAGCGAATTAACGGAGTGAATCCCGCGCCGCATTTTCCATCACAGGAAGACGGCGGTGTGTATAATTTCAGGGAAATGATAAAGGACACTCGGATTGTAATGAATGCGCGGGATAGTAGAAGCGGGAAGCCTGAAGGTCAGCGGATTTGTCATTGTCACTCGCCTTCCCGGGACTGATTATCATGTTAGCTCCGGACACGCTCTACGGGACGGGTGCGGTGCGCGTTGTGCAGCAAAGTCGCCAGCTCCCACCGCGGCGGCGGTGATATGGAGCGCAGAGCGGGGTGCGCCGACGTGATTTACGAGATGCCGAGGACTGCAGAAAGGTTGTGAATTGGCCTGTGAAGCCGTCTTCCCGAGCGCCGGACAGATCCGCCACCCGGACGTCCAACGTGGACGTTTTATATTGTTACATTGTTTCTACGTTTTCTTCCCAGAAAATTCCAAAATGTATCCTTCCGCTTTTCCCAACATTATAAATAAAATGTACCATTTATAGAATAGGAACCTGTTTAAAAAAAGCCATACAGACTTTTAATTAGAAAGAGACAGTCTGAAAGCAAACAGCTGCTGCTGTGTTCTCTCTTTGGAAAACCCATTACACTCTTGTTACATTAGTGACCCCCATTTTATGGAAATGGACACAGATTTGTGCATCTCATTGATTGAGAGGAGGCGGAGCCATACAGACTTTTAATTAGAAAGAGACAGTCTGAAAGCAAACAGCTTCTGCTGTGTTCTCCCTTTGGTAAACCCATTACACTGGATGACACCAGTGACCCCCCCCCCCCCATTTTATGGAAGAGGACACAGATCTGTGAGTCTCATTGATTCAGAGAGGAGGCGGAGCCGTACAAACTTTCAATTACAGAGAGACCGTCTGAAAGCAAACAGCTGCTGCTGTATTCTCTCTTTGGCAAACCCATTACACTCTGACACCAGTGACCCACATTTTATGTAAGTGAACACAGATCTGTATGTCTTGTTGACAGAGAGGTGGCTGTGCTGTACAGACTTTCAATTAAAGAGAGACAGTCTGAAAGCAAACAGTTAATGTTGTATTCTTTCTTTGGCTAACCCATTGCACTCTGACACCAGTGACCCCTTGATTATGGAAGTGAACACAGATATCTATGTCTTGTTGACAGAGAGGAGGTGGATCCGTAAATACTTTCAATTAAAGAGACAGTCTGAAAGCAAACAGCTGATGTCTAATTCTTTCTTTGGCAAACCCATTGCACTCTGTGACACCAGTGACCCCTTAATTATGGAAGCGTACAAGGATCTGTGAGTCTCATTGATTTAGAGAGGAGGCGGAGCCGTACAGACTTTAAATTACAGAGAGACAGTCTAAAAGAAAACAGCTGCTGCCTGCTGTGTTCTCTCTTTGGAAAACCCATTTCACTCTTGTTACATTAGTGCCCCCCATTTTATGGAAATGGACACAGATTTGTGCATCTCATTGATTGAGAGGAGGCGGAGCCATACAGACTTTTAATTAGAAAGAGAAGGTCTGAAAGCAAACAGCTTCTGCTGTGTTCTCTCTTTGGTAAACCCATTACACTTGATGACACCAGTGACCCCCCCCCCCCCATTTTATGGAAGAGGACACAGCTCTGTGAGTCTCATTAATTCAGAGAGGAGGCGGAACTGTACAGACTTTTAATTGGAGAGAGAAGCTCTGAAAGCAAACAGCTGCTGCTGTGTTCGTTCTTTGGCAAACTTATTGCATTCTATGACACCAGTGACCCCCCCCATTGTATTCTATGTCACTAGTGACTCCCCCCCCCATTTTATGGAAGAGGACACAGATCTGTGAGTCTCATTGATTTAGAGAGGAGGCGGAGCTGTACAGACTTTCAATTACAGAGAGACAGTCTAAAAGCAAACAGCTGACGTTGTATTCTTTCTTTGGCAAACCCATTGCACTCGATACCAGTGACCCCCAGTTTATGGAAGTGTACACAGATCTGTGCTTCTCATTGATTCAGAGATGAGGCAGAACTATACAGACGTTTAATTAGAGAGAGACGGTCTGAAAGCAAACAGCTACTGCTGTGTTTTCTCTTTGGAAAACCCATTTCACTCTTGTTACATTAGTGCCCCCCATTTTATGGAAATGGACACATATTTGTGCATTTCGCTGATTAGGAGAGGAGGAGGAGCCGTACAGACTTTCAATTAGAGAGAGAGAGAGAGAGACACACAGTCTGAAAAGCAAACAGCTGCTGTATTCTCTCTTTGGTAAACCCATTACACTCTGTGACACCAGTGACCCACATTTTAAGGAAATGAACACAGATCTGTATGTCTTGTTGACTGAGAGGTGGCGGTGCTGTACAGACTTTTAATTAAAGAGAGACAGTCTGAAAGCAAACAGTTAATGTTGTATTCTTTCTTTGGCTAACCCATTGCACTCTGTGACACCAGTGACCCCTTGATTATGGAAGTGAACACAGATTTATATGTCTTGTTGACAGAGAGAGGAGGTGGATCCGTAAAGACTTTCAATTAAAGAGACAGTCTGAAAGCAAACAGCTGATGTCTAATTCTTTCTTTGGCAAACCCATTGCACTTCGTGACACCGGTGACCCCTTAATTATGGAAGCGTACAAACATCTGTGAGTCTCATTGATTTAGAGAGGAGGCGGAGCTGTACAGACTTTCAATTACAGAGAGACAGTCTAAAAGCAAACAGCGGACGTTGTATTCTTTCTTTGGCAAACCCATTGCACTCGATACCAGTGACCCCCAGATTATGGAAGTGTACACAGATCTGTGAGTCTTGTTGGTTAAGAGTGGAGGCAGATCTCTATAAGTCAGATCTGTGAGTCTCATTGATTCAGAGAGGAGGCAGAACTATACAGACGTTTAATTAGAGAGAGACGGTCTGAAAGCAAACAGCTACTGCTGTGTTTTCTCTTTGGAAAACCCATTACACCTCTTGTTACATTAGTGCCCCCCATTTTATGGAAATGGACACATATTTGTGCATTTCGTTGATTAGGAGAGGAGGTGGAGCCATACAGACTTTCAATTAGAGAGAGACAGTCTGAAAAGCAAACAGCTGCTGTATTCTCTCTTTGGCAAACCCATTACACTCTGACACCAGTGACCCACATTTTATGGAAGTGAACACAGATCTGTATGTCTTTTTGACTGAGAGAGGTGGCGGTGCTGTACAGACTTTCAATTAAAGAGAGACAGTCTGAAAGCAAACAGTTGATGTTGTATTCTTTCTTTGGCTAACCCATTGCACTCTGTGACACAAGTGACCCCTTGATTATGGAAGTGAACACAGATTTCCATGTCTTGTTGACCGAGAGAGGAGGTGGATCAGTAAAAAATTTCAATTAAAGAGACAGTCTGAAAGCAAACA
Organism: Rana temporaria; assembly: GCF_905171775.1. Classification (NCBI taxonomy): domain Eukaryota; kingdom Metazoa; phylum Chordata; class Amphibia; order Anura; family Ranidae; genus Rana; species Rana temporaria. The sequence goes on from NC_053497.1 coordinate 183,805,606, forward strand.
GCTGATGTCTAATTCTTTCTTTGGCAAACCCATTGCACTCTGTGACACCAGTGACCCCTTAATTATGGAAGCGTACAAGGATCTGTGAATCTCATTGATTTAGAGAGGAGGCGGAGCCGTACAGACTTTCAATTACAGAGAGACAGTCTAAAAGCAAACTGCTGCTGCTGTATTCTCTCTTTGGCAAACCCATTGCATTCTATGACACCAGACCCCAATTGTATGGAAGTGAACACAGATCTGTATGTCTTGTTGACAGAGAGGAGATGGATCTGTACGGACTTTCAATTAAAGAGAGCCTGTCCGTAAGGAAACAGCTGACGTTGTATTCTTTCTTTGGCAAACCCATTGCACTCGATACCAGTGACCCCCAGATTATGGAAGTGTACACAGATCTGTGAGTCTTGTTGGTTGAGAGTGGAGGCAGATCTCTATAAGTCAGATCTGTGAGTCTCATTGATTCAGAGAGGAGGCAGAACTATACAGACGTTTAATTAGAGAGAGACGGTCTGAAAGCAAACAGCTACTGCTGTGTTTTCTCTTTGGAAAACCCATTACACCTCTTGTTACATTAGTGCCCCCCATTTTATGGAAATGGACACATATTTGTGCATTTCGTTGATTAGGAGAGGAGGTGGAGCCATACAGACTTTCAATTAGAGAGAGACAGTCTGAAAAGCAAACAGCTGCTGTATTCTCTCTTTGGCAAACCCATTACACTCTGACACCAGTGACCCACATTTTATGGAAGTGAACACAGATCTGTATGTCTTTTTGACTGAGAGAGGTGGCGGTGCTGTACAGACTTTCAATTAAAGAGAGACAGTCTGAAAGCAAACAGTTGATGTTGTATTCTTTCTTTGGCTAACCCATTGCACTCTGTGACACAAGTGACCCCTTGATTATGGAAGTGAACACAGATTTCCATGTCTTGTTGACCGAGAGAGGAGGTGGATCAGTAAAAAATTTCAATTAAAGAGACAGTCTGAAAGCAAACAGCTGATGTCTAATTCTTTCTTTGGCAAACCCATTGCACTCTGTGACACCAGTGACCCCTTAATTATGGAAGCGTACAAGGATCTGTGAATCTCATTGATTTAGAGAGGAGGCGGAGCCGTACAGACTTTCAATTACAGAGAGACAGTCTAAAAGCAAACTGCTGCTGCTGTATTCTCTCTTTGGCAAACCCATTGCATTCTATGACACCAGACCCCAATTGTATGGAAGTGAACACAGATCTGTATGTCTTGTTGACAGAGAGGAGATGGATCTGTACGGACTTTCAATTAAAGAGAGCCTGTCCGTAAGGAAACAGCTGACGTTGTATTCTTTCTTTGGCAAACCCATTGCACTCGATACCAGTGACCCCCAGATTATGGAAGTGTACACAGATCTGTGAGTCTTGTTGGTTGAGAGTGGAGGCAGATCTCTATAAGTCAGATCTGTGAGTCTCATTGATTCAGAGAGGAGGCAGAACTATACAGACGTTTAATTAGAGAGAGACGGTCTGAAAGCAAACAGCTACTGCTGTGTTTTCTCTTTGGAAAACCCATTACACCTCTTGTTACATTAGTGCCCCCCATTTTATGGAAATGGACACAGATCTGTGCATTTCGTTGATTAGGAGAGGAGTTGGAGCCGTACAGACTTTCAATTAGAGAGAGACAGTCTGAAAAGCAAACAGCTGCTGTATTCTCTCTTTGGCAAACCCATTACACTCGGTGACACCAGTGACACCTTGATTATGGAAGCATACAAAGATCTGTGAGTCTCATTGATTTAGAGAGGAGGCGGAGCCATACAGACTTTTAATTACAGAGAGACAGTCTAAAAGCAAACAGCTGACGTTGTATTCTTTCTTTGGCAAACCCATTGCACTCGATACCAGTGACCCCCAGATTATGGAAGTGTACACAGATCTGTGAGTCTTGTTGGTTGAAAGTGGAGGCAGATCTCTATAAGTCAGATCTGTGAGTCTCATTGATTTAGAGAGGAGGCGGATGCCATACAGACTTTTAATTGGAGAGAGACGGTCTGAAAGCAAACAGCTGCTGCTGAGTTCTCTCTTTGGCAACCCCATTGCACTCTATGACACTAGTGACCCCCATTTCATGGAAGTGGGCACAGATCTGTATGTCTTGTTGACTGAAAGAGGAGACTGATGCATACAGACTTTCAATTAAAGAGAGACAGTCTGAAAGCAAACAGCTGATTGTATTCTTTCTTTTGGCAAACCCATTGGACTCGGTGACACCAGTGACCCCCAGATTATGGAAGCGTACGCAGATCTGTGAGTCGTGTTGGTTGAGAGTGGAGGCAGATCTGTACAAGTCGAAAAATGCAGCCAGATAAGTAAATTAGCCGCTAGTAAGAGGCATCGACTGAATTCAGCACTTTATAAATATAACAGTGAGGGACGTATTGACAAAACAGCGGTCAACCCCCGGCACATTTGCAGAACTAAATCTGACCAGATTCTCCGGCTGTAAGCTACAAAGTGAATCGGCGCTGGGTCCTAATGTGCAATGCTCCTGTATGTAGAGGAGGAGATGAGTGCGACAAATGTGTACTTTGACGGCCGAGCGGGATCGAGCGTCTCCCTATCAGCGGGGAGTTGCTGATGAACGCAGTGACCCGAGTCTGGGTGAACCCAGGAACATTTGGCCCCCAGATGTGTGATATGATATAAAGCTCAGATTGCACACCAAGCTGAGCGAACGAGGAGGTCTAATTTTCCATGATCGATGCTACTGTGAAACTTTATTAGTTGGGTGTCCACTCACAGCCTACCAGGGCTCCACCCCTTTCTCCAGTATTTTGTATTATTATTTTATTATTATGAGCAAAGTATAATTTTTATCACTTATTGCTTTTACGATTATGATCATTAGCCCCTCCTTCACACCTGAGCGATGCGTCACGTGTTTCCAGAAGCATGACGACGCCCGACAATTATTTCTATTGGGCCCGTTCACATCTGAATGACGTGCTGCCAGTAGCCGAGCCAAAAACCGCGTGAAAAATGTGTGTAAAAGGCGCACTGCTTTAAAAACGCCTGAAGACGCATGCGCCCAAAGGGGTACCTATCTGTGAGACGTCCGGCAACCAGCTTGGGTGCCTCCTTTAAAGATACAGCTTCCTCCAGTCTGGAACCAGGAACAGGGTATTGTAGCTGAGAATTCAAGACTAGCCGACAATAGCTTAGGTGCAAACTGGAACTCTCTATATTAAAAACTCACCCAGACCCCTCCCTCCCTGATTGTTTTGGTTTTGTTGTGAAGTCATATTGTTTTTGCCTTCAATTTGAAAAAAATAAAGATTATATAAAACATTTTTCGGCAGTGCACATGTCTAATTATGAATCAGCCGCTGCACCTGCAGGGCTCTAAACGAAGAAAATGTCAGGGTCCTGCATCCCTTAAAAAATTGTTGCAGGGGATGCCCAAAAATCTGGCGCCTCCAGGTGGCCATATTGCATATTTTTTTTTTTTTGCTATTTTTCCCCCCATAAAACTGAAGTTACCCTTTAAGGCTCGATTCACACACCTAGGCATGTTGCCTTTGAGCGTTTTTGCAGTGCTTTTTGCCGGTGCTTGCTGCATTTTTTCGACACGCGATTTTACCGCGATTTGTGTTTTTTTTTTTATACATTTTTTTTCGTAGCTGCCAATTTTAATTTTTTTTTACATTTCCTTTAACAACCAGCCATCAACAGTTTAAAAAAAAAAAAATACGCAAATCGCGTCAAAATCACGGTAAAAACGCGGAACTTGCGTGTTGGCTGCGGGTCCATTGAATTCTATTACATGCAAAATGCTGCTTTTAGCAGAAAAAAAAATCCCGACCCTTTTTTTCCAAAAATGCAGAGGCACAAAAATGCATCGATGTGAACATGTTCCATAGGGTGAGGGTTAGAGGGTTAGAGTTAGAGGGTTAGAGTTAGAGGGTTAGAGTTAGAGGGTTAGAGTTAGAGGGTTAGAGTTAGAGGGTTAGGGTTAGAGGGTTAGGGTTAGAGGGTTAGGGTTAGAGGGTTAGGGTTAGAGGGTTAGGGTTAGAGGGTTAGGGTTAGAGGGTTAGGGTTAGAGGGTTAGGGTTAGAGGGTTAGAGTTAGAGTGTTAGAGTTAGAGGGTTAGAGGGTTAGGGGGTTAGAGTTAGGGGGTTAGAGTTAGGGGGTTAGAGTTAGGGGGTTAGAGTTAGGGGGTTAGAGTTAGGGGGTTAGAGTTAGGGGGTTAGAGTTAGAGGGTTAGAGTTAGAGGGTTAGAGTTAGAGGGTTAGAGTTAGAGGGTTAGAGTTAGAGGGTTAGAGTTAGAGGGTTAGGGTTAGAGGGTTAGGGTTAGAGGGTTAGGGTTAGAGGGTTAGGGTTAGAGGGTTAGGGTTAGAGGGTTAGGGTTAGAGGGTTAGGGTTAGAGGGTTAGGGTTAGAGGGTTAGGGTTAGAGGGTTAGGGTTAGAGGGTTAGAGTTAGAGGGTTAGAGTTAGAGGGTTAGAGGGTTAGAGTGTTAGAGTTAGGGGGTTAGAGTTAGGGGGTTAGAGTTAGAGGGTTAGAGTTAGAGGGTTAGAGTTAGAGGGTTAGAGTTAGAGGGTTAGAGTTAGAGGGTTAGAGTTAGAGGGTTAGAGTTAGAGGGTTAGAGTTAGAGGGTTAGAGTTAGAGGGTTAGAGTTAGAGGGTTAGAGTTAGAGGGTTAGAGTTAGAGGGTTAGGGTTAGAGGGTTAGGGTTAGAGGGTTAGGGTTAGAGGGTTAGGGTTAGAGGGTTAGGGTTAGAGGGTTAGAGTTAGAGGGTTAGAGTTAGAGGGTTAGAGTTAGAGGGTTAGGGTTAGAGGGTTAGGGTTAGAGGGTTAGGGTTAGAGGGTTAGGGTTAGAGGGTTAGAGTTAGAGGGTTAGGGGGTTAGAGGGTTAGGGTTTACCATTGAAGAATATGGCTAGGACTCAGGAATTGGAACAGGGACCTCCCCCAAAGGTCAGAAGGCGGGTTCCCAAAGGTCACAGGGCGTGGCTGACCCACCCCCACCAAAGTGTACCGCCTACCCCAACTAAGTCGGGGAATATTTCCCTGCATTTCTGCAAAATGCGCCAAAAAACGCATCGGTGTGAACGGAACCTCACAGACCAAAAGGGAGCAAATAAGAAGAGTTCACTGTTGGGGGGGGGGGGTTTACTACAGAGTGAAGAATGGGAGGAGAGAACAAGAGTGGCCGTGATTGGAGAATGAATGTGATAATCCCCTCCCCTTCCTGCTGAGCTTAGACAGCTCTGTACCGACGATCAATTAGAGAGAGACAGTCTGAAAGCAAACCCAAGGTACACGTGACTGCGACCCTTCCACTGCCCCCTGCTTCATTCTCAGCGGTTTTTATGATATTTGTGATCACATTCTCCGATCACTGTGTTTATTGATCTCTCCGATCATTCAGTCCCGCCGATCACACACAATGGATCTGTTGGTCTCCGGCATTCTTTTTACTCCATTGATCTTCCTGTCAGGTGATAGAAGTGCGGATGTTCGTGTAACACTCTCCGGGACGCCATTGATTATTTTATTCTTTGTTTGTCATTATAGTATTCTCTCTCTTTTTTGTTTTGTTTATAACATTTCTTAGGTTTACCATTTTATTAGTCTCATGCTAATTATTCTAATCAATTATATATACATATTTATGTTTTTGGTAAATTTACATTTTTTTTTATCAGACGGGAGTTTGAATTCTCTAGAACAGGAATTTGATGACTGTGGGGGAGGGGACATTAGAGTGTAAGCTCCTCTGTACAGAGACTGATGTGACTGTGGGGGGGAGGGGACATTAGAATGTAAGCTCCTCTGTACAGAGACTGGTGTGACTGTGGGGGGAGGGGACATTAGAGTGTAAGCTCCTCTGTACAGAGACTGATGTGATGTGTGGGGGGGAGGGGACATTAGAGTGTAAGCTCCTCTGTACAGAGACTGATGTGATGTGTGGGGGGGAGGGGACATTAGAGTGTAAGCTCCTCTGTACAGAGACTGATGTGATGTGGGGGGGAGGAGACATTAGAGTGTAAGCTCCTCTGTACAGAGACTGATGTGACTGTGGGGGGGAGGGGACATTAGAGTGTAAGCTCCTCTGTACAGAGACTGATGTGATGTGGGGGGAGGGGACATTAGAGTGTAAGCTCCTCTGTACAGAGACTGATGTGATGTGGGGGGGAGGGGACATTAGAGTGTAAGCTCCTCTGTACAGAGACTGATGTGATGTGGGGGGGAGGGGACATTAGAGTGTAAGCTCCTCTGTACAGAGACTGATGTGATGTGGGGGGGAGGGGACATTAGAGTGTAAGCTCCTCTGTACAGAGACTGATGTGACTGTGGGGGGGGGAGGGACATTAGAGTGTAAGCTCCTCTGTACAGAGACTGATGTGATGTGGGGGGGAGGGGACATTAGAGTGTAAGCTCCTCTGTACAGAGACTGATGTGACTGTGGGGGGGAGGGGACATTAGAGTGTAAGCTCCTCTGTACAGAGACTGATGTGACTGTGGGGGGGAGGAGACATTAGAGTGTAAGCTCCTCTGTACAGAGACTGATGTGACTGTTGGGGGGGGGGGGGGACATTACGAATATCTTCTGCCTGTTTATGTAAATGAGGTCCTAATGACATTCACAGATAAATATGTAACATTTCTAGGCGATCGGATTGGGTGACATTTCGGAAGGATAAAGTACAGAAGAGATAGAAGGACACGGCCGGCTTCCTATCGAAAGGTTACATTAATAAATATAGGAATGATCATTGGCGAGGGGGAGGGGCGGTCTGGCAGGTTCAGTCTCGCCGACTACGCCAATTGTGACTGGCAAACTACGGGGGGGGGGGGGGTACGTGCCCCCCGCACCCTCATCGGACTTGGGATTCAAGAAAGAAATTTGAGGTCTTCTACTTTATATCTGATCCATGTACACAAGTACCACAGGCTCCTCCCATGTACACAAGTACCACAGGCTCCTCCCACGTACACAAGTACCACGGGCTCCTCCCACGTACACAAGTATCACAGGCTCCTCCCATGTACACAAGTATCACAGGCTCCTCCCATGTACACAAGTATCACAGGCTCCTCCCACGTACACAAGTATCACAGGCTCCTCCCACGTACACAAGTATCACGGGCTCCTCCCATGTACACAAGTATCACGGGCTCCTCCAACGTACACAAGTATCACGGGCTCCTCCCACGTACATACGTATCACAGGCTCCTCCCACGTACATACGTATCACAGGCTCCTCCCACGTACATACGTATCACAGGCTCCTCCCATGTACATAACCATCACAGACTCCTCCCATGTACACAAGTACCACAGGCCCCTCCCACGTACACAAGTACCACAGGCTCCTCCCACGTACACAAGTATCACAGGCTCCTCCCACGTACACAAGTATCACAGGCTCCTCCCATGTACACAAGTATCACAGGCTAGTCCCACGTACACAAGTATCACAGGCTCCTCCCACGTACACAAGTATCACAGGCTCCTCCCACGTACATAAGTATCACAGGCTCCTCCCATGTACATAGGTATTACAGGCTCCTCCCACGTACATAAGTATCACAGGCTCCTTCCATGTACATAAATATCACAGGCTCCTCCCTTGTACATAAGTATCACAGGCTCCTCCCATGTACATAAGTATCACAGGCTCCTCCCATGTTCATAAGTTTTACAGGCTCCTCCCATGTACATAATTATCACAGGCTCCTCCCACGTATGCAAGTATCACAGGCTCCTCCCACGTACATAAGTATCACAGGCTCCTCCCACGTACATAAGTATCACAGGCTCCTCCCACGTACATAAGTATCACAGGCTCCTCCCAGTGTGACAGCGCTAAAAGCAGAAAATTGGCCTGGGTGGGGGAGGGGGGTGCCTGGTATTAAAGGGGTTAAAAGGGATTGCGCAGACGTAACTTTTTTATGCCCCCCCTCCCAGGACGGATGAGGAAAAAAGGCGCAGGCTCTCCTCAGATCTCAGCGGATTTCGTCTCTGCGATTTTCCGCCTTTATCAGGTACAAACTCTCCCCCCCCCACTCCCCTCCCCCGGGGTACAAGAAATACGATTCAGCTTCTGAATCCCGTCTGCTACAAACGTTCGTTCTTCCCGAGTGAAAAAAAAGGAAAAAGGAAAACTCGCCAATTATCAATCCCTTCCCCCGACATTCGGCGCTCGCCATCGTTAGAGTTTTGTGAAGTCGGGAGCCCCCCTTCCCCCCCCCTCTTTCATCTCTCATCCCTCTCTGAAGGCCGCAGAGCTTCTTCCTTCCTCGTCTCCTAGCAACAGAATCCGCTGATAGAATTCTCCGACTTTATAGAGAATAAAAAAAAAAAAACTTTCACGTGTCGGCAATCCGAAAAAAAAAGGAAAATCTCAGGAAAGATTAGCGAATATCCCTGTAAATCCGCTCCCATGCGTTTCGCGGGGCGCTGTGTGTGGATTGGCCGGTCTCCTCTATCCCGATACGGAGCGTATAGGTGGAAGGGAAGTTTCCTGCGCTTCGCCATCCATCTACCAGATGTTCTCATTAGCCGGCGGCTCTACCAGGAGGGACCGAGGACCAGCAACGCGCGGGAATTCGTTTTTTAATGAGCGCTCGTCAGATTCCAGGAGATCTCCGCTCCGACTTGCGCGATTTTGTTTATTTTTAGAAGAAAAAAAAAAAAAGAAAACCGCTTTCAACATGCGCGTCCCCAAAATAGAAACGTCTTTATTATGTTACAGGGATTGTGTAACCCAAAGCAAGGTCCATAAAGACATGGAGGAGCGAGTTTGGGGCGGAGGAACTTGACTGGCCTGCACAGAGTCCTGACCTCCACCATTAGAACACCTTTGGGATGTGTTGACCCCTGTATTACAAGTTCCTCCACCCCAAACTCACTCCTTCATGTCTTTATGGACCTTGCTTTGGATATTGGTCCAAATCATTAGGAGGAATGGTCCATCTAGTTCAACCAATAAAGTCCATCAAATTCGACCAATAGATCATCAAGTTCAACCAAGTCCATCTAGTTCAATCAATAGACCATCTACAACATAGTTCAGCCAACAGTCCATCTAGTTCTACCAATAAAGTCCTTCTAGTTCGACCAATACAGTCCATCTAGTTCTACCAATAAAGTCCTATTAGTTCTACCAATAAAGTCCTTCTAGTTCAACCGATAAAGTCCTTCTAGTTCAACCAATAAAGTCCTTCTAGTTCAACCAATAAAGTCCTTCTAGTTCAACCAATAAAGTCCTTCTAGTTCAGCCAATAAAGTCCTTCTAGTTCAGCCAATAAAGTCCATCTAGTTCAGCCAATGACGTCCTTCTAGTTCAACCAATAAAGTCCTTCTAGTTCAGCCAATAAAGTCCTTCTAGTTCTACCAATAAAGTCCTTCTAGTTCTACCAATAAAGTCCTTCTAGTTCTACCAATAAAGTCCTTCTAGTTCTACCAATGACGTCCTTCTAGTTCAGCCAATGACGTCCTTCTAGTTCAACCAATAAAGTCCTTCTAGTTCAACCAATAAAGTCCTTCTAGTTCAGCCAATAAAGTCCTTCTAGTTCAGCCAATAAAGTCCTTCTAGTTCAACCAATAAAGTCCTTCTAGTTCAACCAATAAAGTCCTTCTAGTTCAGCCAATAAAGTCCTTCTAGTTCAACCAATAAAGTCCTTCTAGTTCAGCCAATAAAGTCCTTCTAGTTCAACCAATAAAGTCCTTCTAGTTCAGCCAATGACGTCCTTCTAGTTCAACCAATAAAGTCCTTCTAGTTCAACCAATAAAGTCCTTCTAGTTCAGCCAATAAAGTCCATCTAGTTCAGCCAATAAAGTCCATCTAGTTCAGCCAATAAAGTCCATCTAGTTCAGCCAATAAAGTCCATCTAGTTCAGCCAATGACGTCCTTCTAGTTCAGCCAATAAAGTCCTTCTAGTTCAGCCAATAAAGTCCTTCTAGTTCAGCCAATAAAGTCCTTCTAGTTCTACCAATAAAGTCCTTCTAGTTCTACCAATAAAGTCCTTCTAGTTCTACCAATGACGTCCTTCTAGTTCTACCAATAAAGTCCTTCTAGTTCAGCCAATAAAGTCCTTCTAGTTCAGCCAATAAAGTCCTTCTAGTTCAGCCAATAAAGTCCTTCTAGTTCAGCCAATAAAGTCCTTCTAGTTCAACCAATAAAGTCCTTCTAGTTCAGCCAATAAAGTCCTTCTAGTTCAACCAATAAAGTCCTTCTAGTTCAACCAATAAAGTCCTTCTAGTTCAACCAATAAAGTCCTTCTAGTTCAGCCAATAAAGTCCTTCTAGTTCTACCAATAAAGTCCTTCTAGTTCAACCAATAAAGTCCTTCTAGTTCAACCAATAAAGTCCTTCTAGTTCAGCCAATAAAGTCCTTCTAGTTCAACCAATAAAGTCCTTCTAGTTCAGCCAATAAAGTCCTTCTAGTTCTACCAATAAAGTCCTTCTAGTTCAGCCAATAAAGTCCTTCTAGTTCAGCCAATAAAGTCCACCAAGTTCAACCAATAAAGTCCTTCTAGTTCAGCCAATAAAGTCCATCTAGTTCAACCAATAAAGTCCTTATAGTTCAGCCAATAAAGTCCATCTAGTTCAACCAATAAAGTCCACCAAGTTCAACCAATAAAGTCCTTCTAGTTCAGCCAATAAAGTCCATCTAGTTCTACCAATAAAGTCCACCAAGTTCAACCAATAAAGTCCACCAAGTTCAACCAATAAAGTCCTTCTAGTTCAGCCAATAAAGTCCATCTAGTTCTACCAATAAAGTCCACCAAGTTCAACCAATAAAGTCCTTCTAGTTCAGCCAATAAAGTCCATCTAGTTCTACCAATAAAGTCCTTCTAGTTCAGCCAATAAAGTCCTTCTAGTTCTACCAATAAAGTCCTTCTAGTTCTACCAATAAAGTCCTTCTAGTTCTACCAATAAAGTCCTTCTAGTTCTACCAATAAAGTCCTTCTAGTTCTACCAATAAAGTCCTTCTAGTTCAGCCAATAAAGTCCTTCTAGTTCAGCCAATAAAGTCTGCTGCATAATAAAATTAGAGGCTAATTTTGAAAATATAAATATAAGAAATTATGAAATTGCTTTTTTTTTTTAGGTGAATTCAAGTTCATCGGAATCTCCCCCATTATAGATTCAAGCTGAGCACTTCGCACGCGGCGGACGTTTCTGGAAACGCCGTCAAAGGAAAGTGATGATTTAATAAATGACACGCCGGATTATCTTCCCAGCGTCCGTCATTTCCCAGGAAACATTTATCAATCTGCCCGCGAGATTCCCCAGAAATACATTCCCCAGACTCGTGTCCGATGGCGACACGGCGAGAAGTATTACAGACCCGACCCCTCGGCGGCGAAGAAGTATCAATCATTCTACGACTGGAAATGACTTCTTCAATTCGAAAAAATATCCACTTCACAGTCCCTGCGATAATTCCTGGAAATGTATCAGGGCAAGTTATTTTTTTTTTTTTTTTTATATATATTTTTAAATATATTATTTTTAGTCATATTTATATTTTTTTATATATCTTTAATTCACAATGATATTCACTTCAAGGTTCCTGCGATATTTCCTGGAAATGTATCAGGGCAAGTTATTTTTTTTTTTAATATACATTTTTAAATTATTTTTATTGTTATATTTTGAATATATTTAAAAAAAAAAAAAAAAAAAAAAAATTCACAAATAATATTTACTTCAAGGTCTCTGCGATATTTCCTGGAAATGTATCAGGGCAAGTTAATATAATTTAAAATATATAAAAAAATATAATAACTTGCCCTGATACATTTCCAGGAAATATCGCAGGGACCTTGAAGTGGATATCATTGTGAATTCAAAATATATATATAAACAAAAAAAATCAAAATATAACAATAAAAATAATATAATTCAAAATATATTTAAAAAATAATAATTTGGCCTGATACATTTCCAGGAAATATCGCAGGGTCTTTGAAATGGATATATTTAACAATAATAATTTAAATATATGTATATTAACAAATTAAATAACTTTCCTTGCTGAATTTCTGGGAAATATCGCAGAGACCTTGAAGTTAATATCATTGTGAATTAAAAATATTTAAAAAA
>NC_053497.1:183820704-183912923 GCF_905171775.1 Rana temporaria
ACGATGAGATAAAATAAGAGATAAAATGATACGACGAGATAAAATGATACAATATAAAATAATAAGAGATAAGAAATAACGAGATAAAAATTATATAAAATGATACGACGAGATAAAATTACACAACGAGATAAAACAATACAATGAGATAAAAAAAAAAATAAGAGATAAAATGATACGACGAGATAAAATTATACAATGAGATAAAACGATACGACGAGATAAAACGATACGACGAGATAAAACGATACGACGAGATAAAACGATACGACGAGATAAAATGTTACAAACATATAAAATGACACGATGTAAAAAAAATAAGAGCTAAAATGATACGATGAGATAAAATGATGAGATAAAAAATGCGTAGAGATAAAATGATACAATGCGATAAACGACACGATGTAAAAAAATACGAGATAAAATGATACAACGAGATAAAATGATACAACAAGATAAAATGATACGACGAGATAAAACGATACAACGAGATAAAACGATACGATGTAAAAAAAAATAAGAGATAAAATGATACGATGAGATAAAATATTATACAATGAGATAAAACGATACAACGAGATAAAACGATACAAACATATAAAATGACACGATGTAAAAAAAATAAGAGCTAAAAATGATACGATGAGATAAAATAAGAGATAAAATGATACGACGAGATAAAACGATACAACGAGATAAAACGATACGATGTAAAAAAAAATAAGAGATAAAATGATACGATGAGATAAAATTATACAATGAGATAAAACGATACGACGAGATAAAACGATACGACGAGATAAAACGATACGACGAGATAAAACGATACAACGAGATAACACGTTACAAACATATAAAATGACACGATGTAAAAAAAATAAGAGCTAAAATGATACGATGAGATAAAATGATGAGATAAAAAATGCGTAGAGATAAAATGATACAATGCGATAAACGACACGATGTAAAAAAATACGAGATAAAATGATACAACGAGATAAAATGATACGACGAGATAAAACGATACGATGAGATAAAACGATACGATGAGATAAAATAAGAGATAAAATGATACGACGAGATAAAACGATACAACGAGATAAAACGATACGATGTAAAAAAAAATAAGAGCTAAAATGATACGATGAGATAAAAAATGCGTAGAGATAAAATGATACAATGCGATAAACGACACGATGTAAAAAAATACGAGATAAAATGATACAACGAGATAAAATGATACAACGAGATAAAAAATGCATAGAGATAAAGATACAACAAGATAAAATAATACAAAGATATAAAATGATACAATGATACAAAGGATATAAAATGATACAATGATATAAAATACAACGATATAAAATGATACAACAATACAATGATATACAATGATACAATAATACAAAATGACGGGGCTTTGGCCCTCCTGCACACAGCCCACTCGAGCTCATCAGTGCGAGTTTCGTCCTCGGAATTGCTTTGCAATGTTCCCATCACGTCCGGCACGGAGCGATCTGTCGGAGACGCTCCTCCTGAAATACTAAACGGAGAACTAATAAGTTCTAAGAGGGCGCTGAGCTGGAGGAGCCTAAAAATGCGGATTTTGATGATTAAGTGACACTTCATTTGTAAGCGCGCCGGCTCTTCCTCGGCCTCGTCTCCTCGGCGGGTAATTTATTCCGAATGCGGCTGATCTCTGGGCCGGCAGAAAATCCTAAACTCTGACACTTGAATGTGATATTTCAGCGAGCGTTCGGCGCTCCCTGCTAATTACACCGCCACTCACCAACTATCAATAATAATTTGGCATTGCAGCTTTTCGTAAATAGATTGCACTTGACGCCGGGCGCCGCGGCTTGGCACGCAGACCTCTGCTCTGGCTTTTGACTCGGCGGAGGACAGGGGAGAGGCTCTGCCATTTCCAGCCTTGATTGGCTTAAATAATTCCATCTGTCACCAGTAAATTGCCATCACGTTCCAGAGGGGCTTTCGGTTTATTGGAAAGGCGCGGAGATTCGGACGCTCCAGGGACCCACACTGCTTTCTTCAATCTTCTACCTTCAGCACACGATGGCCATCCAAAAGAAAAAGCAGAATAGACGTGGCCCCTCGCCAGCCAATGAAAGGGCCCCGCCGCACAAAACGCACATCTGCGTCTCGGGTCTCTGAGTTCTCGGATTCCTAATGGATATATAAAGTAGATAGAGTCACTGACTGAATGATGTCTCTGCACCAGGGGCGTAGATAAGGAGGGGGACAGGGGGGTTCAAACGCCCCAATCCCAGAGCATCTATGGTGCAGCTACTAGAGATTCAGTCCCCAGGAGAAATTTATAGTCATAGTCCACAGTGTATGGTCCCGTACTCTACAGTTCCATAGTCCATGGAGCAGAGTCCCATAGTCCGGGGAGACGAGTCCCATAGTCCGGGGAGACGAGTCCCATAGTCCGGGGAGACGAGTCCCATAGTCCGGGGAGACGAGTCCCATAGTCCGGGGAGACGAGTCCCATAGTCCGGGGAGACGAGTCCCATAGTCCGGGGAGACGAGTCCCATAGTCCGGGGAGACGAGTCCCATAGTCCGGGGAGACGAGTCCCATAGTCCGGGGAGACGAGTCCCATATAGTTCAGGGAGCAGAGTCCCATATAGTTCAGGGAGCAGAGTCCCATATAGTTCAGGGAGCAGAGTCCCATATAGTTCAGGGAGCAGAGTCCCATATAGTTCAGGGAGCAGAGTCCCATAGTCCAGGGAGCAGAGTCCCATATAGTTCAGGGAGCAGAGTCCCATATAGTTCAGGGAGCCGAGTCCCATAGTCCAGGGAGCAGAGTCCCATAGTCCAGGGAGCAGAGTCCCATAGTCCAGGGAGCAGAGTCCCATATAGTCCAGGGAGCAGAGTCCCATATAGTCCAGGGAGCAGAGTCCCATATAGTCCAGGGAGCAGAGTCCCATATAGTCCAGGGAGCAGAGTCCCATATAGTCCAGGGAGCAGAGTCCCATATAGTCCAGGGAGCAGAGTCCCATATAGTCCAGGGAGCAGAGTCCCATATAGTCCAGGGAGCAGAGTCCCATATAGTCCAGGGAGCAGAGTCCCATATAGTCCAGGGAGCAGAGTCCCATATAGTCCAGGGAGCAGAGTCCCATATAGTCCAGGGAGCAGAGTCCCATTGTTGGTCTCAGGAGGAGGCTACGTTCCTACATACAGGGGGGGCGATGGAGAAGGAACGTAGCCCCCCTCTTCTACTGATCATCCTGCTGACTTTAGTGGTGAATGTTATACTGAACACCCCCCCCAGCTCCGCCCGCCACGCAAAGGATTCGGATTGCCCCGCCCCGTCTGGCTGCAGTTTTACGTTCAGGGTTTCGGGAAATGCCGGAATGTCACATCCAGTACAATGGAGGTTCAGCACCTCCGGGAGGGACAGCTCCACTCCTCACTACAAAACTTCATCTCAGCCGAACCTCCTCTTCACTCCGACTCTTCCTCTCCTGGACGGGAACGTCTCTATGATTTCACTGCACACTGCGAGCTTCTCACCATGTGCATCAGAAGCTGCAGCAAGCAGGGCTGGACTGGGACAAAAATCCGGCCCTGGACTTCATCCAGACTGGCCCACTTGGACAGGTCTCTCCCATGGCGGCCGGACAACTCCCGCACCCCCCTCAGCCACCAAACCCCCTCTCCCCCTTTACTAGCCGTTCTACTTTATTAGATACTGGTACTTTTATATGCAGTACCAGTGGGGAAGCTAGACATTATTTCACCCGGGGCAAAGAATCAGTTCGGTGCCCCCCTTATGGGACAAGATTAGGCAGAAGTCAGAAACTCCCAGGCCATAGCTGTTGAGTCAACTGTCTGTCCCCTCCCCCCTGCTCCTCTGGTCCTCCCCCAGGTGAGCGCTGCGGGAAGGGAGAGACAGAGGAGCAGAGGGGGGCGGCGGTCCGCTGTCACTGAAGCCGGCCCACTGAGCCATCGGCCCACCGGGAAACTCTCTGTAGTCCCAATGGCCAGTCCACCCCTGGCAGCAAGTCAACAAAAACGCAATGTACATTTTGATCACTGGGGGAGGGGAGACTGAGAAAATGTCTCCTCCCCCATCTACAAAGCTACAATGTACAGTCTGAACACTGGGGGGGAAGGGAGACTGAGGAAATGTCTCCTCCTTCTACAAAGTTACAATGTACAGTCTGATCACTGGAGGGGAGACTGAGGAAATGTCTCCTCCCCCTTCTACAAAGCTACAATGTACAGTCTGATCACTGGGGGGGAAGGGAGGGGAGACTGAGGAAATGTCTCCTCCCCCTTCTACAAAGCTACAATGTACAGTCTGATCACTGGGGGGGAAGGGAGGGGAGACTGAGGAAATGACGACTCCTCCTTCTACAAAGTTATAATGTACAGTCTGATCACTGGGGGGAGGGGAGAGTGTTAAAGTCACACTCCGGCCAGAACTGAACCTGAATCCCTCAGGTCTGATGTCGGCGGGTTTCTTCCTTTGCCGGGTGCGGCACAGAGAGACATTGGCGGAGTTCCTGGCGTTGCGCGGAAGGATTTAAGGCCAACATCCAAGTAGTAGTAGTAATAATAAAAATAATAATAAACAACAACAAAAATAATAGTAGTAATAATAATAATAATTTGTAATAGTAATAATAATCGCCCAGAGGCGATTCAGTTCACATGTGTTGCGCTATTTAGGTTTCTCACTCACTCATAATAATACTAGTAGTAATAATGATAGTAATAATAATAATAATTTGTAATAGTAATAATAATAGTATTCATAATATTAATAATAATAATAATAGTATTCATAATATTAATAATAATAATAATAGTATTCATAATATTAATAATAACAATAATAATAATAATGAAAATAAAAATACTACTACTACTACTACTAAGTAATAACAATAATAATAATCATAATTTGTAATAGTAATAATAATAATAATAATAATAATAATAATACTAATATTATTATTATTAGTATTTTTATTTTTATTATTATTATTACTACTACTACTATGTACATTATTACTATTTATATTATTATTATTATTATTATTATGAATGCTATTACTAATATTATTACAAATTATGATTATTATTACTTATTATTAGTAGTAGTAGTAGTATTTTTATTTTCATTATTATTATTATTATTACTATTTATATTATTATTATTATTATTACTATTTATATTATTATTATTATTATTATGAATGCTATTACTACTATTATTATTACTACTATTACAAATGATTATTATTATTATTGTCATTACTTATTATTATTACTTATTATTATTAGTAGTAGTAGTAGTAGTAGTATTTATATTTTCATTATTATTATTATTATTACTATTTATATTATTATTTTTACTATTTATATTATTATTATTATTATTATTATTATTATTATTATTATTATTATTATGAATGCTATTACTACTATTATTATTATTATTCCAACTTCAAATTATGATTATTATTATTGTTATTATTTATTATTATTATTATTAATCATAATTTGTAATAGTAATAATAATAGTAATAATAATAGTAGTAATAGCATTCATAATAATAATAATAATAATACAAATTAATAGTAATAAATGTCCCCTCACCCATCTGCACCGCCATTAAAGCACGGACCGCGCTCTCCAATTCTTTTTATAATTGTGCTTTTTTACGTCTAACGACTTTTTTCAGGCCCGAGGAAAACAGCGTTTATGTAAATGGCGGCGCTGATGGAAAATTAAATTGTTTTCATTAGGACAATTTACGGCACAAATGAAAATGGCGTGAAGCTCAGGGAACGGCTTTCGCCGGGGTGGACGCCGGGCCCTCCGATGAGCGGACGCGACCCCGCCACCTGATTATTAGGAAGGAAGAACAAATCCGTGTGCGTTTTGGTGAATATGTCGCCTGATGATCGCCGGGCGATCGCTTTATGGAACATACAGAATAGAAGAAACAATCTGGGAATACGATCAGAAAGATAGAATCGTGTCGGCGGTTATAAAACGTTGGCGTGTGATAATCAGGAGACCAGGAGGAAGTCCTATTACTCAGAGATGGCGCCTCAACGCGCTACACGCCAAGAACAGGCGATGGCGAGGCGCTGGACATAAATCTCCACAGGATTTCAGAAGGGTGGCCCAAAGTCATTAGTTGGCCAACGCGTTTCGAGGCATGGGCTGGTCAGCTCACCACAAATCATGGACCCCTTAGAGCAGGGGGGGGGGGGGTCTCCAAACTACGGCCCTCCAGTTGTTCAGGAACTATTCCAAAATTCCAATCATGCCTAGTCATGTTAGTAAAGGTCAGGGTTTTACAATGCCCCATGGGACGCGTAGTCCCGCAACAGCTGGAGGGCCGTATTTTGGAGATCCCTGCCTTAGGGGGTTCAACTGAATGGAGAAATCTGGGCGTAGAAGGTCGATAAAAGTTAAATCATTTGTAATTGTTCACTTGGTGACTGAAAGAAAAGCAAACGTACAGACAACGTGTTTCAGGGAGGGCGAAAAAATCCCCCTTCATCAGGGCTGTAGAGAAAAAAGTGGCGTTGCGTGGGCGTGGCCACAAGAGTGGGTGCCCTGTGTGCAAAATTCTTAGGAGCGCAAAATTAGTAGGGATTCGGCGGGAGATCGGTCTGAGCGCGCTGACGTTCCGGTCCTGTAAGAGGCACGCTCCCTCCTCACCATCTCCCTCGTAAGGCTGTGTGGACAGTTCCTGCTGGGCGGATCTAGATCAGAGTGGGCGGAGTTGAGGAGTGGCAGTGCGCTGTTTGGTGTGGTTGAGGATGACGCTTATTTTTTTTTCTCCTTCCTCTTCCCCCTCCTCCTGCCCGGGACCACGGCCAACCGGCACACCATGTACTGGAACCCTTCCAACTACAAGGGAGGGAGAAATCGATTTGGGGGGAACAATGGAGGGTGTATGGAGCTGGGGAGGGCACAATGAGGAGATGGAGGGACTGGGGTGCACAATGGAGGGTGTATGGAGCTGGGGGGGGCACAATGAGAATATGGAGGGACTGGGGTGCACAATGGAGAGTGTATGGAGCTGGGGGGGCACAATGAGGAGATGGAGGGACTGTGTTGCACAATGGAGGGTGTGTGAAGCTGGGGGCACAATGAGGGGATGGAGGGACTGGGGGGTGTATAAAGCTGGGGGGCTCAATGAGGGAATAGAGGGACTGGGGGTGCACAATGGAGGGTGTATGGAGCTGGGGGAGGCACAATGAGAGGATGGAGGGACTGGGGGGTGCACAATAGAGGGTGTATGAAGCTGGGGGGGCACAATGAGAAGATGCAGCGACTGTGTCACACAATGGAGGGTGAATGGAGCTAGGAGGCACAATGAGGAGATGGAGGGACTGTGTTGCACAATGGAGGGTGTATGGAGCTGGGGGGCACAATGAGAAGATGCAGCGACTGTGTTGCACAATGGAGGGTGTACCGAGCTGGGGGGCACAATGAGAATATGGAGGGACTGTGTTGCACAATGGAGGGTGTATGGAGCTGGGGGGGCACAATGAGAATATGGAGGGACTGTGTTGCACAATGGAGGGTGTATGGAGCTGGGGGGCACAATGAGGAGATGGAAGGACTGTGTTGCACAATAGAGGGTGTATGAAGCTGGGGGGCACAATGAGGAGATGGAAGGACTGTGTTGCACAATGGAGGGTGTATGAAGCTGGGGGGCACAATGAGGAGATGGAAGGACTGTGTTGCACAATGGAGGGTGTATGAAGCTGGGGGGCACAATGAGGAGATGGAAGGACTGTATTGCACAATGGAGGGTGTATGGAGCTGGGGGGCACAATGAGGAGATGGAGGGACTGTATTGCACAATAGAGGGTGTATGAAGCTGGGGGGGCACAATGAGGAGATGGAAGGACTGTGTTGCACAATGGAGGGTGTATGGAGCTGGGGGGGCACAATGAGAATATGGAGGGACTGTGTTGCACAATAGAGGGTGTATGGAGCTGGGGGGCACAATGAGAAGATGCAGCGACTGTGTTGCACAATAGAGGGTGTATGGAGCTGGGGGGCACAATGAGGAGATGGAAGGACTGTGTTGCACAATGGAGGGTGTATGAAGCTGGGAGGCACAATGAGGAGATGGAAGGACTGTGTTGCACAATGGAGGGTGTATGGAGCTGGGAGGCACAATGAGGAGATGGAAGGACTGTGTTGCACAATAGAGGGTGTATGAAGCTGGGGGGCACAATGAGAGGATGGAGGGACTGGGGGTGCACAATAGAGGATGTATGAAGCTGGGGGGCACAATGAGGAGATGGAGGGACTGTGTTGCACAATGAGGGGGTGGAGGAACTGGGGGCACAATGAGAAGATGGAGGGACTGGGGTGAACAATGAGGGGTGTATGGAGCTGGGGGGCACAATAAAGGGATGGAGGAACTTGGGAGGCACAGCGAGGGGATGGAGGGACTTGGGGGGCACAGTGAGGGGCTGGAGGAACTTGGTGGGCACAATGAGGGTGATGGAGGAACTTGGGGGGCACAATGAGGGGATGGAGGGACTTGGGGGGCACAATGGAGGGTGTATGGAGCTGTGGGGCACAGTGAGGGGATGGAGGAACTTGGGGGGCACAATGAGGGGATGGAGGGCACAGTGAGGGGATGGAGGAACTTGGGGGGCACAGCGAGGGGATGGAGTAACTTGGGAGGCACAGCGAGGGGATGGAGGAACTTGGGGGGCACAGCGAGGGGATGGAGGGACCGGTCTGATATACTCAAGAATGATTTGAGGAACCCAACTACAAGCTTGAGGTGATGGTTCGGTGCCGGACACCCCGGCGTACCTTCAGAGGGAGGACTAGGGGGGCTGGACGGGTTATGATGGGCGGTCATAACGGGTGGAAGGGGGTGCTAGCAGTCCAGGGGTTGGGGCCCCGGGGACGCCTGCTCTCAGGACTAATGGGCGGGTTTGGACCCAGGAAGGCGACGTTTGGAACGTTTTGCCGGCTCAGTGAATTTCGTATTTAGGACGGAATCTCGCCGTCTTCGCCGCACAAACCTGCTTACTAGATACAAAAATTTGCAGAGACAATAAATTCTACATTTCCTGAAAAATCCAGAACAGCACAAAACACACCAACAATTATCTCATAATAGGAATGAAGGAGAAAAAATATAAAAGAAAGAAATTGCAGCGGTTCAGCTGGCGCGGCGCTCGTTGTTTCCCAGCTGCGGTTGGCGGCGGCACAATAAATCACTCTGCTGCATAAAGTACGATGACTCCTCCGTGTTCTATCTGCCCGGCCTGCTGATACAGCAACTCCCCCGTCACTCACATTCATTTCCCCCGCCTTCCTCCGGGGATCCGGCCCGAGGATTAAAGTGGACAGATACGGCGAGAGTGGAAGAGTCTATTGGTTCACGGCTGGGGACCATGAAGTACCTTGTAGAACAGAGATGGCTAGACTGGAACAGTCTACTGGTTCACGGCTGGGGACCATGAAGTACCTTGTAGAACAGAGATGGCTGGACTGGAACAGCCTATTGGTTCACAGCTGGGGACCATGAAGTACCTTGTAGAACAGAGATGGCTGGACTGGAACAGCCTATTGGTTCACAGCTGGGGACCATGAAGAATTTGGAGATCAGATATGGCTAGACTGGGACAGCCTATTGGTTCAGAGCTGGGGACCATGAAGTACCTTGTAGAACAGATACGGCTAGAGTGAAACAGCCTATTGGTTCACAGCTGGGGACCATGAAGCAGCTTGTAGAACAGAGATTGCTATACTGGAACAGTCTATTGGTTCACGGCTGGGGACCATGAAGTACCTTGTAGAACAGAGATGGCTAGACTAGAACAGCCTATTGGTTCACAGCTGAGGACCATGAAGCAGCTTGTAGAACAGAGATGGCTAGACTGGAACAGCCTATTGGTTCACAGCTGAGGACCATGAAGCAGCTTGTAGAACAGAGATGGCTAGACTAGAACAGTCTATTGGTTCACGGCTGGGGACCATGAAGTACCTTGTAGAACAGAGATGGCTAGACTAGAACAGGGTATTGGTTCACAGCTGGGGGACCATGAAGAATTTGGAGATCAGATATGGCTAGACTGGAACATTCTATTGGTTCACAGCTGGGGGACCATGAAGTAGCCTGTAGAACATATATGGCTATACTGGAACAATCTACGGGTTCTCGGCTGGGGACCATGAAGTAGCTTAAAGAACAGATAAGCTAGACTAGAACAGTCTATTGGTTCACGGCTGGGGACCATGAAGAAGTTTGTAGAACAGATAGGCTAGACTGGAAACAGTCTGATTGACAGCTGGTGACCATGAAGTAACTTTAAGAACAAATATGGCTAGACCAGAACAGTCCATTGGTTCTCGGCTGGGGACCATGAAGTAGCTTGTAGAACAGATATGGCTAGCTAGACTATAACAGTCTATTGGTTCACAGCTGGGGTCCATGAAGTAACTTGTAGAACAGATATGGCTAGACTAAAACAGCCTATTGGTTCAGAGCTGGGGACCATGAAGCAGCTTGTAGAACAGATATGGCTAGACTAGAACATTCAATTAGTTCACAGCTGGGGACCATGAAGAATTTGGAGATCAGATATGGCTAGACTGGAGCAGTCCATTGGTTCACAGCTGGGGACCATGAAGTAGCTTGTAGAACAGAGATGGCTAGACTAGAACAGTCTATTGGTTCACAGCTGGGGTCCATGAAGTAGCTTGTAAAACAGATATGGGTAGACTGGAGCAATCTATTGGTTCACAGCTGGGGACCATGAAGTAGCTTAAAGAACAGATAGGCTAGACTAGAACAGTCTATTGGTTTACGGCTGGGGACCATGAAGAAGTTTGTAGAACAGATAGGCTAAACTAGAAACAAACAGTCTGATTGACAACTGGGGACCATGAAGTAACTTTAAGAACAAATATGGCTAGAGTGGAACAGTCTACTGGTTCACGGCTGGGGACCATGACGTAGCTTGTAGAACAGATATGGCTAGAGTGAAACAGTCTATTGGTTCATGGCTGGGGACCATGAAGTAGCTTGTAGAACAGATATGGCTAGACTGGAGCAGTCTATTGGTTCATGGCTGGGGACCATGAAGTAGCTTGTAGAACAGATATGGCTAGACTGGAGCAGTCTATTGGTTCATGGCTGGGGACCATGAAGTAGCTTGTAGAACAGATATGGCTAGACTGGAGCAGTCTATTCGTTCATGGCTGGGGACCATGAAGTAGCTTGTAGAACAGATATAGCTAGACTGGAACAGTCTATTGGTTCACGGCTGGGGACCATGAAGTAATTTTTAGAACAAATATGGCTAGAGTGGAACAGTCTATTGGTTTACGGCTGGGGACCATGAAGTAGCTTGTAGAACAGATATGGCTAGACTGGAACAGTCTATTGGTTCACGGCTGGGGACCATGCAGTAATTTTTAGCACAAATATGACTAGAGTGGAACAGTCTATTGGTTCACGGCTGGGGACCATTAAGTAGCTTAAAGAACAGATAGGCTAGACTAGAACAGCCTATTGGTTCACGGCTGGGGACCATGAAGAAGTTTGTGGCACAGATATGGCTAGATTGGAAAAGACCATCTATCTCCTCAGGGCTCCAGACTATATAACGGCTCTTCCAGCCACCATCTGGGCACACCTCCCCGGGGATTGGCTGAGCCCACCTGCTCATTATTCAGGCTGGTCATTTGACTCCAGGAACTTCTTCTAGAGGCCGGAGGAAGCAATCAAACTCCCAAACTCTGAGCAGACCAGACTAATTGATCACTGCTCCTCCGGCTGCAGCAGAGGCCCAAAAACGACATTTCCTTCTCATCCTAACTAGATCGTTCCCCGCCGTCAGCCGGTTATTTTCAGTCGCGGCGGAACATGAACAAATGCTTTTTAGAGGATGCGAATCTCTGCCATGAAAAGAGGGGAGGAGCCTTTGCCAGAGCCCGCCGGAGAGCCCGCCGCGCGCTCTCCCATACAGAAGCTCTCATTGTGAGGACAGGTGTGCGGGAAAACGCTTTCCCATTGTTCGGTCCCGGCGGACAAAGTGGGGTCACTGAACTCCCAGATCCGATCGATGTAACTACAGCGGACACCGCGCCGTTCCTCGCCGCCTAGAAATCCTGCGCTGTGATCTTCGCCCTTCCTGCACCGAGCAATACAAAGCCCACGTTTAATCTGCTTCTATCCCCTCCCCCATCATCAACATGCTAATTACATTTCTTAAATAAAGCCTTCCCAGTTTTATTATCTTATTTTAGTCCCAGTGATGTCATCACCGGGTCTCAGCGCTTCTCTATGCAATGCCCGGCAGATCGTGGCGGGTGGGAGGAGCCAGCAGGATGCTGTACATAGCTTCCTGAAAACATCACAGCCCCTGCCTTCAGTAGTATAGTTGCAAGCATTGGGAGGAGTTATCCTAATATCAAAAACGCCTTGATGGGTGGGTGTTATTCTGGGCGTTCCTAGGCAGGGTGGATTTGCATAGGTAACGCCCACATGTGATGCCGAGCCTCCATGATGGAAAGAACTGAAATCCAATGAATGAAAGGGGTGGAGCCAGGGACAATCAAGCTAGGAAGGAAAGGGGCGGGGCCAGGGACAGCCAGGGGCTAGGGATGAAAGGGGGCATGGCCAGCACAGTCAGGCTAGGGAGGAAAGGGCGGGGCCAGAAACAGTCAGGCTAGGGAGGAAAGGGGCGGGAGCCAGAAACAGTCAGGCTAGGGAGGAAAGGGGCGGGAGCCAGGGACAGTAAGGCTAGGGAGGAAAGGGGCGGGAGCCAGGGACAGTCAGGCTAGGGAGGAAAGGGGCGGGAGCCAGGGACAGTCGGGCTAGGGAGGAAAGGGGCAGGGCTAGGGACAGCCGGGCTAGGGAGGAAAGGGGCGGGAGCCAGGGACAGTCAGGCTAGGGAGGAAAGGGGCTGGGTCAGGGAAGTCAGGCTAGGGAGGAAAGGGGCGGGAGCCAGGGACAGTCGGGCTAGGGAGGAAAGGGGCAGGGCTAGGGACAGCCGGGCTAGGGAGGAAAGGGGCGGGAGCCAGGGACAGTCAGGCTAGGGAGGAAAGGGGCGGGAGCCAGGGACAGTCAGGCTAGGGAGGAAAGGGGTGGGGACAATCAGACTAGGGAGGAAAGGGGCAGGGACAATCAGACTAGGGAGGAAATGGAAAGGCCAGGGACAGTCAGGAAAGGGACGGGACAGTCAGGCTAGGGAGGAAAGGGGCGGGGTCAGAGACAGTCAGGCTAGGAAGGAAAGGGGCGGGTCAGAGACAGTCAGGCTAGGAAGGAAAGGGCAGGGCCAGGGACAATCAGACTAGGGAGGAAAGGAGCGGGGCCAGGGACAGTCAGGCTAGGAAGGAAAGGGCAGGGTCAGGGACAATCAGACTAGGGAGGAAAGGAGCGGGGCCAGGGACAGTCAGGCTAGGAAGCAAAGGAGTAGGGCCGGGGACGGTTAGGCGAGGGAGGAAAGGGGCTGGGTCAGGGAAGTCAGGCTAGGGAGGAAAGGGGCGGGAGCCAGGGACAGTCAGGCTAGGGAGGAAAAGGGGCGGGAGCCAGGGACAGTCAGGCTAGGGAGGAAAGGGGCAGGGCTAGGGACAGCCGGGCTAGGGAGGAAAGGGGCGGGAGCCAGGGACAGTCGGGCTAGGGAGGAAAGGGGTGGGGACAATCAGACTAGGGAGGAAAGGGGCAGGGACAATCAGACTAGGGAGGAAATGGAAAGGCCAGGGACAGTCAGGAAAGGGACGGGACAGTCAGGCTAGGGAGGAAAGGGGCGGGGTCAGAGACAGTCAGGCTAGGAAGGAAAGGGGCGGGGTCAGAGACAGTCAGGCTAGGAAGGAAAGGGCAGGGCCAGGGACAATCAGACTAGGGAGGAAAGGAGCGGGGCCAGGGACAGTCAGGCTAGGAAGGAAAGGGCAGGGTCAGGGACAATCAGACTAGGGAGGAAAGGAGCGGGGCCAGGGACAGTCAGGCTAGGAAGCAAAGGGGTAGGGCCGGGGACGGTTAGGCGAGGGAGGAAAGGGGCTGGGTCAGGGAAGTCAGGCTAGGGAGGAAAGGGGCGGGAGCCAGGGACAGTCAGGCTAGGAAGCAAAGGTGTAGGGCCGGGGACGGTTAGGCGAGGGAGGAAAGGGGCTGGGTCAGGGAAGTCAGGCTAGGGAGGAAAGGGACGAGGCAGGGACAGTCAGGCTAGGGAGGAAAGGGACGGGGCAGGGACAGTCAGGCTAGGGAGGAAAGGGACGGGGCAGGGACAGTCAGGCTAGGGAGGAAAGGGACGGGGCAGGGACAGTCAGGCTAGGGAGGAAAGGGACGGGGCAGGGACAGTCAGGCTAGGGAGGAAAGGGACGGGGCAGGGACAGTCAGGCTAGGGAGGACAGGGCAGGGCCAGTCAAGCTAAGGAAAGGGGCAGGGCCAGGAACAATCCGACTAGGGAGGAAAGGAGTGGGGCCGGGGACGGTTAGGTGAGGAAGGAAAGGGGCAGGGCCAGGGACAATCAGACTAGGGAGTAAAAATACGGGGACCGGGACAATCAGACTAGGGAGGAAAGGGGTGGGGTCAGGGATAGTCAGGTTTGGGAGGGAGGAAGGGGGCGGGGTCAGGGACAGTCAGACTAGGGAGTAAAGGGGTGGGGCCAGGGACAGTCAGGCTAGGGAGGAAACAGACGGGGCCCGGGACAATCAGACTAGGGAGGAAAGGGGCGGGGTCCGGGAGATTCAGGATTGGGAGTAAAGGGGTGGGGCCAGGGACAGTCAGGCTTGGGAGGAAAGGGGCGGGCTCCGGGACAGTCAGGCTTGGGAGGAAAGGGGCGGGCTCCGGGACAGTCAGGCTTGGGAGGAAAGGGGCAGCAACATTCAGACTAGAAAGGGACGGGAACCCGGGACAGGGGAGGGGCGGAGGGAGGGTTCAATGAATGCACCTGGTTTCTCCAGCCCCTCCCCCCTCATCCAGGCGAGACACCCCCCATGCAGGAATAGATCTCTCCACAGATGAGGACGGAGGGATCTCTGCAGAACGAGGACGGTGGCGAGGAACGGCGGCGGCGGCGTTGGCGAGAAGCAGGCGGCCCCCCTTCGCTCTCAGCGGCTGCGATTCATCTCATCGGCTATAATTAGAAGGCCGCATATGTCCCGGAGTCCGCAGCCAATGTTTTCAGCAATATTGCCCAGATATTCAGAGACTTGCCCCCGCGTCTCAGCCGTTCCAAACTCCCTCGCTGGCGCGGGTTCAGCCGCCTCGGCTCGGCCTCATAAGCCCAGAACTTGGCTGCGGCGACAGCGGCGCCCAACAGCCAGAACACTCAGATGGCATTAAAGGGCCGGAACACCTCAAATTCATCTCTTTATAGACAATAAAATCAGACTGATCCATTCACAGTATCAAGGGGGGGGGAACCTTCCCCTGAGGAGGCCCCTTATTCTATGTCTGGGGGAGGGGACGCAGCAGCCTGGGTATAGTTGATTGGATGTCCCCGTGTTTCCCTGAGGGAGATCATGGCTGGCGGGACGAGATGGTAGGGTGCCGCACATAGCGTCCTGAAAACAGAGCACTACCCCCCCCCCACCACCAAAAAAAAGGACGTCGTCATCTTCTGACGAAACGCGTAGATTTAAAAAAAAAATCCTAACTTGATTTGCGAGCGCCGTCTCCCAAGACTCATGCCGCTGGTGTATAGATTACCATATGTGGCCAGGGGTCCGGGAGCGCTTGTGGCTCCCATCGCTTCCTGGAGAACTCGGAGACGCTCGGAGACACTCCCAGCTGGGTGGGGCGGGTGCAACGTGCGTCGGGGCACTCAAAAGTGTCAACAGTTCCCGAGTGTCTCCGAGCGTCACCAGCGCCCCCGCACCTCTGGCCACATACAGTACTGCATACACCAGCGCCACCCCGCACCTCTGGCCACATACAGTACTGCATACACCAGCGCCCCTCGCACCTCTGGCCACATACAATACTGCATACACCAGCGCCCCCCTGGCCACATACAGTACTGCATACACCACCGCCCCCCTGGCCACATACAGTACTGCATACACCAGCGCACCTCTGGCCACATACAGTACTGCATACACCACCGCCCCCCTGGCCACATACAGTACTGCATACACCACCGCCCCCCTGGCCACATACAGTACTGCATACACCAGCGCCCCCCTGGCCACATACAGTACTGCATACACCAGCGCCCCCCGTACCTCTGGCCACATACAGTACTGCATACACCAGCACCCCCCACACCTCTGGCCACATACAGTACTGCATACACCAGCGGCCCCCCGCACCTCTGGCCACATACAGTACTGCATACACCAGCGCCCCCCGCACCTCTGGCCACATACAGTACTGCATACACCAGCGCCCCCCCCCTAACTCTGGCCACATACAGTACTGTATACACCAGCACCCCCCCCACACCTCTGGCCAAATACAGTACTGCATACACCAGCGCCCCCCCCTAACTCTGGCCACATACAGTACTGCATACACCAGCACCCCC
Organism: Rana temporaria; assembly: GCF_905171775.1. Lineage (NCBI taxonomy): Eukaryota > Metazoa > Chordata > Amphibia > Anura > Ranidae > Rana > Rana temporaria. The sequence goes on from NC_053497.1 coordinate 183,837,210, forward strand.
TGGCCACATACAGTACTGCATACACGGTTGCCCCCCGCAACTCTGGCCACATTTTGAGCGCAATTTTGAAGCGTGACATGTTGGGTATCAATTTACTTGGCGTAACATTATCTGTCACAATATAAAAAAATACAAACCTAGGCTAACTTACTGTTGTCTTATTTTTTTAATTCCAAAAAGAGATTCCCCCCCCCCCCCCCAAAAAGTGTCATTACGAAGGTTTCATGAAGGGTAGACGTGCGTCTCAATTTACTTCTCCTCTGAAGCGCAATCCACATTTGAATCGCTTTTCAGAGGCGACGTGGTGCCCCCTGTTCTAACCCAATTTAGTAAAACGGTAACATTGATACAAATGTATCCTTTCCATCCGCGTTTTACGCTCAGCCTGCCGCCATGACGAGTCCGGATAACAAAGGAATCCGAGGAAAGGAGCTCATTACATAAACCTGGTAAATGGAACACGCGGCGCCCCGCGGCACATCACAGGATCCCACCGCCTGCGCGATCAATGCCGATCGAAGGGGGTGACGCGGGACAGACGCGCTGTCGTATGTTCTGCATTTCACTGTCGTCTGATTGCCGACCGCGTTCTGTGATCTACAGATCCCCCCCTCCCCCTCCAGAAAACCGGCTCACAGTCTGTGCCAGACGAAGGCGGCCATCTGCTCCGAGGCACATTACCGCGCGCTCCGCGGAGATCGCTGTACACACAGACAGCGGGAGCCAGGAGACCCGCAGACCCCAACTCTCCCACACACACACACGACTCCCAGAATTCCTGACACCCGACGCAAAGATGTGCCGGAGTCCAGCGTGCTTTGTAAAGGGAGTGTCATGGATGCAGCTGCACCAAAGCGGTCGACAAAAAACAACGCGGTCGCTATACCCACCCGCTCCCAGTGCCGCTACTCCCAGTGCCGCTACACCCACCCGCTCCCAGTGCCGCTACTCCCGCCTTCTCCCAGTGCCGCTACTCCCGCCGGCTCCCAGTGCCGCTACACCCAACCGCTCCCAGTGCCGCTACACCCAACCGCTCCCAGTGCCGCTACACCCGCCCGCTCCCAGTGCCGCTACACCCACCCGCTCCCAGTGCCGCTACACCCACCCGCTCCCAGTGCCGCTACACTCACCCGCTCCCAGTGCCGCTACACCCACCCGCTCCCAGTGCCGCTACACCCACCCGCTCCCAGTGCCGCTACACCTACCGGCTCCCAGTGCCGCTACACCTACCCGCTCCCAGTGCCGCTACTCCCACCCGCTCCCAGTGCCGCTACACCTACCCGCTCTCAGTGCCGCTACACCCACCCGCTCCCAGTGCCGCTACACCCACCCGCTCCCAGTGCCGCTACACTCACCCGCTGCCAGTGCTGCTAATCCCAACTGCTCCCAGTGCCGCTAATCCTACCCGCTCCCAGTGCCGCTAATCCCACCCACTCCCAGTGCCTCTACCCCTACACTCTTCCAGTTCCGCTACTCCTACCCGCTCCCAGTTCCGCGACCCCTACACTCTTCCAGTGCTGCTACACCTACCCGCTTCCAGTGCCGCTACTCCCACCCACTCCCAGTGCCGCTACTCCCACCTGCTCCCAGTGCCGCTACACCTACCCGCTCCCAGTGCCGCTACACCTACCTGCTCCCAGTGCCACTACACTCACCTTCTCCCAGTGCCACTACACCTACCCGCTACCAATGCCGCTACTCCCACCCGCTACCAATGCCGCTACTCCCACCCGCTCCCAGTGCCGCTACACCTACCCGCTCCCAGTGCCGCTACACCTACCCGCTCCCAGTGCCTCTACACCTAACTTCTTCGTGCCTCTACTCCTAACCACTCCCAGTGTCTGTACTCCTGGTTCATCAGGGATAAACGCCCCTTACCTTGGTAGTCAATGAGAAGAATGCCACCAGTACCATTAACCAACAAGATCACTGGTGTCTTGCCGCTGGTTCTACCAAGTGGTATTGGTCCTGGACCTATATACTGTAGGTACCATTAGCCAAGTGGTGTTGGCTCTAGAACCTTGCAGGCACCATGAGATGGGAGGTCTACTGGTCACAGCTCAAGGAACCCCCAACGACCTCTGGAGGAACCCTAGTGTTCCATGGAACCCTGATTGAGAATGGCTACAGTAGACACTCATAATGGCACATTCTCCAGGATCTCCTACTTATAGAGTAACCACTGAAATATTCCATGGGGGGGGGGAAACGAGACAGCAAAGACCAAAAAAAAAATAAAAATCCATCCATTCCGCCTGCAATCACAGGACAGGCATGACACCGACCTTAAGGCAGTCGTCGCGTGTTAAAAAATCAGCCCCCCATTTTACATCCGTTTTCAAAGATTCATTCTCCATATCTACCCGGAAGATTTATTGTATGAAAAGATACCAATTATATCCCGAGAACGGCACAATACCCTTCAAACAGCCTTAATCCAGTCTATGCCAGCCCTGGCAGGTGCGCAATCACGCCGGCCCCGCTAATGACAGAGAAAAAGTTGCCGGCAAAAACTTTAATGTAGGTCAGGCAATGAATTGTTTCTGACTGCCGGCGTAATGAAGTCTTGCTGGAGCAGGTGCGCCCGCCGGCTTTCATCAAACAGAAGGAGCTTCTCGGAGGAGCACAAGAGGCTGGACCTCGTTTAGATTCACCTCCCTTGTTCTCCATGAAGAATGCAACCAACGGGCCAGCATTCCACCAACCAAATTCAACACACAAAAAAAAAAGCAATTTGGCCCAGAATATGGAGACAAGGCTTGTATTGAATGGATCAAACCGCATCCCACTCGCCGTAATGAGGCCTAACCGGCCAACGATGAATGCAAGTCAGGCTTTGAGGATGACTGTTTTGATACATTCGGATTCTGAGCACAATGGATCACAAGACGACCAAGAGAAAAAAGGCGAGTCTTTCATTCAGCACTCTATTTTTTGTTTCTACCGCAGAAGAAGAGCGATTGTCTGAAGAACGCACAAAGGACGCATTGTCAAAAGGTACTGAGATGTATATCGGCATCGGCCCATTTACAGGTAGGAAGTACAGGTGAGGGAACAATGGCAAACTGGCTTCGGTGGTGATTCTGTAGAGCAGCATCATTATTCTTTCCACTAGGCCAGTGGTCTCCAAACTGTGGTCCCTTTGCTTGCCTTTATCTGGCCCTTGGGGGACCATTCCTCCCACCGACTCCAAGGATGGAGCTCCATTCCTCCCACCGACTCCCAAGGATGGAGCTCCATTCCTCCCACCGACTCCCAAGGATGGAGCTCCATTCCTCCCACCGACTCCCAAGGATGGAGCTCCATTCCTCCCACCGACTCCCAAGGATGGAGCTCCATTCCTCCCACCGACTCCCAAGGATGGAGCTCCATTCCTCCCACCGACTCCCAAGGATGGAGCTCCATTCCTCCCACCGACTCCCAAGGATGGAGCTCCATTCCTCCCACCGACTCCCAAGGATGGAGCTCCATTCCTCCCACCGACTCCCAAGGATGGAGCTCCATTCCTCCCACCGACTCCCAAGGATGGAGCTCCATTCCTCCCACCGACTCCCAAGGATGGAGCTCCATTCCTCCCACCGACTCCCAAGGATGGAGCTCCATTCCTCCCACCGACTCCCAAGGATGGAGCTCCATTCCTCCCACCGACTCCCAAGGATGGAGCTCCATTCCTCCCACCGACTCCCAAGGATGGAGCTCCATTCCTTCCACCGACTCTCAAGGATGGAGCTCCATTCCTTCCACCGACTCCCAAGGATGGAGCTCCATTCCTTCCACCGACTCCCAAGGATGGAGCTCCATTTCTTTCACCGACTCCCAAGGATGGAGCTCCATTTCTTCCACCGACTCCCAAGGATGGAGCTCCATTCCTTCCACCGACTCCCAAGGATGGAGCTCCATTCCTCCCACCCACCCCAAGGATGGAGCTCCATTCCTCCCACCCACCCCAAGGATGGAGCTCCATTCCTCCCACCCACCCCAAGGATGGAGCTCCATTCCTCCCACCCACCCCAAGATGGGGCACTATTCTCCCACAACTCCAACAATGGGGCACCATTTCTTCCACCAGTGTCATCTTAATAGCATCATGGGCCCCTGGGCAAAGTAATTTGCTGGGGCCGCTACGAGTCTGCATCAGTACCCCTTCACATCATGTTTCCATATACATCAGGTGTCCCCATACATCAGAGTTGTGCCCCCCCTTTGTACTCACAGATCACAAATGCTGTTCCCACCTACAATGAAGGCAGCTGCTTCTTCCTCTCTCTCATGCGCTGAGACTGAGGTGAGTTCTCAGTCTCAGTGCCTGCTCTCTTAAGCCCCCTACAGGAGGGAGACAGGAGTGACATTGCAGCTACTCCTGTCAAAGAAGAGTGACCCGAGCAGTGTCGGTCCAGCATGCCATGCACATGATGAAAAGCAAAAGCACACAGCTAAATTGCAGAGCAGCCACTTCTCTCTCTTCTCACTTAGCAAAGCTGGTGCTTCCTGGCTCTTCGGTGCAGAGCTAGTGCTGGGCTTTCCTTGTTTGTCCAGTATGCCCTGCACAAGATGAAAAGCAAACGTAGCTCAGATTACACACACAGCTAAATTAGAGGGCAGTCACCTCTCTCTGGTCTCAGCTAGCAAAGCTGGTGCTGTCTGGCTCTTCAGTCTGCAGGAGCAGCCAACAAAGTGCAGAGCTAGTGCTGGGCTTTCCTTATTGTCTGTCCACTTTTCCCTGCACAACACGAAAAGCAAAAGCAGCTCAGATTATACACACAGCTAAATTGGAGGGCAGTCGACTCTCTCTGTTCTCACCTAGCAAAGCTGGTGCTTCCTGGCTCTTAAGTGCAGAGCTAGTGCTGGGCTTTCCTTATTGTTGGTCCAGTATGCCCTGCACACGATGAAAAGCAAAAAGCGTACCTCAGATTACACACACAGCTAAATTGGAGGGCAGTCACCTCTCTCTGTTCTCAGCTATCAAATCTGGCGTTGTCTGGCTCTTCAGTCTGTAGGAGCAGCCAACAAAGTGCAGAGTTAGTGCTGGGCTTTCCTTGTTTGTCCAGTATGCCCTGCACATGATGAAAAGCAAACGTAGTTCAGATTACACACACAGCTAAATTGGAGGGGCTGTCACCTCTCTCTGTTCTCATCTAGCAAAGCTGGTGCTTCCTGGCTCTTCAATGCAGAGTTAGTGCTGGGCTTTCCTTATTGTCAGTCCAGCATGCCCTGCACATGATGAAAAGCAAAAGCAGCTCAGATTACACACACGGCTAAATGAAAGGACACCCCGCATCTCTCTCTTCTCAGCTAGCAAAGCTGGTGTCTGGCTCTTCAGTCTGCAGGAGCAGCCAACAAAGTGCAGTGCTAGTGCTGGGCTTTCCCTTTTTGGAACGCATTGAAGTGTGAAATTATAAAATAATGATATAAATATGAAAAAAAACTGAGCAAATGCCACCACAGCCCCCCCCCCCCCCCCTGTACAGGAGGATTCTGTCTGGGTTCAGTCCTCCGAGGTCTTCCCACGAAATGGGGGCCCTCCACCTTGCCACACTCAGGGGCCCCCCCAATCTGTTACACCATTTGTTACAATTTTTCTCCTTGAAAATCCCCTTTAACATTCTGCCGAGGGCTCGTCTCCCCGCTCCGGCAGAATGATCTATCGGTTCCTTCATAATAGGATAACCGTATTTACCGAATTATGACAACTGTGTCTCCGGCCTTATCTGCCGCCGATAAACAGATGTGAACAGCAGAACCGGCTGTTATGTTTGATGTCTTTCCTGAAAAACTCCCCTGATAGCATCAGACAGTAATAATATTACCGCAGAGGAGGCTTCCAACCAGAAATCTCATCTCTCCGCTCCGAGATTCAACCGCCCGACTGTCAATGGAGAAAAAACAAAGGGCGGAATGTGGCAAGGAGGGGGCAGTGTATGCAGTACGGGGGGCAATAAAGCCTACTATTCAATATATTTACACAGCGGGTGTACAGACCCGGGAACTCAGCACAGGGATGGTGGGAACCCCTCATAATGGGCACAGCGGGTGTACAGACCCGGGAACTCAGCACAGAGATGGTGGGAACCCCTCATAATGGGCACAGCGGGTGTACAGACCCGGGAACTCAGCACAGGGATGGTGGGAACCCCCTCATAATGGGCACAGCGGGTTTACAGACCTGGGAACTCAGCACAGGGATGGTGGGAACCCCTCATAATGGGCACAGCGGGTGTACAGACCCGGGAACTCAGCACAGGGATGGTGGGAACCCCTCATAATGGGCACAGCGGGGGTACAGACCCGGGAACTCAGCACAGGGATGGTGGGAACCCCTCATAATGGGCACAGCGGGTGTACAGACCCGGGAACTCAGCACAGGGATGGTGGGAACCCCTCATAATGGGCACAGCGGGTGTTCAGACCCGGGAACTCAGCACAGGGATGGTGGGAACCCCTCATAATGGGCACAGCGGGTGTACAGACCCGGGAACTCAGCACAGGGATGGTGGGAACCCCTCATAATGGGCACAGCAGGTGTACAGACCCGGGAGCTCGGCACAGGGATGGTGGGAACTCCTCATAATGGGCACAGCGGGTGTACAGACCCGGGAGCTCAGCACATGGATGGTGGGAACCCCTCATAATGGGCACAGCAGGTGTACAGACCCGGGAACTCAGCACAGGGATGGTGGGAACCCCTCATAATGGGGCACAGCGGGTGTACAGACCCGGAACTCAGCACAGGGATGGTGGGAACCCCTCATAATGGGCACAGCGGGTGTACAGACCCGGGAGCTCAGCACAGGGATGGTGGGAACTCCTCATAATGGGCACAACGGGTGTACAGACCCGGGAACTCAGCACAGGGATGGTACGGGTAATCCTGCCCATGGCCCGCATTTCGTCTACTCACCTTCTCGGTGGGCACCACCAAAATCAAACATACTTTATGGATCGGCCCCACCCAGACCTCACCTCCAATCATATGGAGACCCCCACTATCTTTTTTTAAGTTACTACACATGTGCAGGAACTAAAATAAAAACAGTGCTATGATCCCGGGACAGAGGGACAAAATCCGGGACTGTCCCAGCAAATCCGGGACTGTCCCAGCAAATCCGGGATGTTTGTCAAAAGTCAGTGCTGCTGATCTCCTGCAGCTTTAGCGTAGCCAATTCTTGCCTGCATGGACTCTAGTGATGGGTGCACAGCTTGTTTTTGGGGTGGGTTTTCCTGATGGTGGGTGGGGTCTTCTGGGCCCCTCCCACAGCTCTGCTCCCCCTCCTTGTGCAGGGTGACTGATTTTGTCTCTGACCCCCCCCCCCCCCCTGTAGTGGGTGGAACCTGTTGGGCCCCTCCCACAGCTCTGCTTTCCCTCCTTGTACTGGATGATTTTCTGGTCTCCGCCCCCTCCTTTACTTTTAGCCTGCAGTGGGTGGAGTCTGCTGGGCCCCTCCCACAGCTCTGCTCCCCCTCCTTGTGCAGGGTGACTGGTCTCGTCTCCACCCCCTCCTGTAGTTTTTTGTAGTGGGTGGAGCCGGTTGGGCCCCAACAACTCTGTTCTACCCCTGCAGGGTGACCATTTTTGTCTCCGCCCCCCCCTCCTGTAGTGGGTGGAACCTGTTGGGCCCCTCCCACAGCTCTGCTCTCTCTCTCTCCTTGTGCAGGGCGATTGTCTGGTCTCTGCCCCTCCTGTACTTTTAGCCTGAAGTGGGTGGGGTCTCCTCGGCCCCTCCCATAGCTCTCCCTTCTTGTGCAGGGTGACTGGCCTCGTCTCCACCCCCTCCTGTCGTTGTCTGTAGTGGGTGGAGCCTGATTGGCCCCTCCCAGAGCTCTGCTCTCCCTCTTTGTGCAGGGTGACTGGTTTTGTCTCCGCCCCCCTGGGTCCCTACCTGATGGGTCCCTCCCACATTTCTGTGGGAGTTAACAATATTAAAGAATCTTTTGGAGTGACAATAAAACATATTAAGATTTGTATCAGATCTTCGTGATTGGGGTTACATATACCCCTCCCAGCCCCACCCCCTTACCTTCCCCACCCAGACCCAATGCAGCTTCTCCATTCGCATAATCCAATGACAGGTCAGGCTGGGGGGGGGGTTAGCTCGGGTTGGCAGGTGCAGGAGGCGGTGAACCTCGGCAGCCGCGGGCCTCGCTCGTACTTGGTGGAAAGGTTTTTTCGCAGCCCGAACGACAGCAAGCTGCCCAACGATCGGATTACATTGCAAATTAGCGATGTGGAGTCGGGAAAAGCGGCAATCCACTGTTAGAGGAATCCTTCCAAAGCGTTTTTTTATGGTTTCCGTGTGATTAGCCGCAGCGAGCGAACAAACCGAGATCTGTTAGCAAACACGAAACGGCATAAAATTACCGGCACGGCGGGAGCCGCGTTCTCTGCGAAAGGTAACTCCGCCAAATACAGAACGTCACTCTCATCGCCCGGAGAAAAACCCCGCCAAGGAAAAAACGGCCAATCACGCAGCTGCAACTCAACACATTGATAACAAACAACCTCTGATCACAATGAAGGTAAAAGAACATTCAGAAATCTTTTTTTTTTGATAAAGAATAAAAAATAAAAAAAATGGGTTAGAAAATAAATAAAAAGATACAAAAGAAATGTAATTATTACAGCAGAGAGATAGACGCATTGTCCATGTCCAAATCCATCCATGTCTCCATACATGTCTCCATCCATCCCTCCATGTCCCAATCCATCCCTCCATGTCCCAATGCATCCATCCATGTCCCCATACTAGTCTCCATCCATCCATGTCTCCATACTAGTCTCCATCCATCCATCCATCCATGTCTCCATGCTTTATTTTGCTGAGAAATCCCTTTGAAACCAACCCCCCCCCCAATCTTAGCATTTCTAGCCGGAGCCATCATAAGTAAGGGCAGATGATTCATGTAGCATTTACCTCCTGAAATCCATCTGCTCTTAGCTCAGGCATGCAGGTGTTTTGCCAGAATCAGTGACCCGTCAGATTGGGTAACAAAAGTAACGTTCGGTCAGCTCAATACTTACTGCACACGATGCGCTGGTATGCTCTCTCCTAGCGCTCAGTACTCCCTTCTAGCGCTCCGCCCTCTCCTCTAGAGATCCGCCCTCTCCTCTAGAGATCCGCCCTCTCTCCTAGCATTCTGCACTCTCCCAGCGCCCTGCCCTCTCTCCCAGCGCCCTGCCCTCTCTCCCAGCGCACCGCCCTCTCTCCCAGCGCACCGCCCTCTCTCCCAGCGCACCGCCCTCTCTCCCAGCGCACCGCCCTCTCTCCCAGCGCACCGCCCTCTCTCCCAGCGCACCGCCCTCTCTCCCAGCGCACCGCCCTCTCTCCCTCCTCGTTGGGGACCTCCTCGTTCTAACGCACAGCAATTTCACCCGAAATGTGTTGGAAACCCACGAAAGAGGTTGTGGCGGGTAATTTTACAGGCGCGCCCCGCCTCTCGCTTTGTCTGTCTGGCTGATGGGAGGATAAAGTCGCACACACACACATACATCTAGAGGAAATTAAAGAGAGGGACGTACTGACAGCGCGCCATTCAGACGATTCCCGGCTGCCGTAGATCGGTGATTTAAAGTGAAGCTTCAGCCGTCTTCCAGTGAATGGACTCTTCTAATTGGCCTTTCATGGGAAGCATTGTAATTCTAAAGTCATTATTGTTTCCCAAACACAGCCGGCTAATGGTGGGAGCCGCGTTCTGCGCGGAGCAGAGAGCGCTAAGTGCTCCTATTTTCTCAGAGTCAGATGCTTATTAGGATCATTCATGAGGCCGGAAGCGTCTGTGCGCCAGATTTAATGGCTACGGCAAAACGGCGAGGACTTACTACGTGTTATTCTGGAAGAAACACTAATACAGCGGGAGGCTAATGAACGGTTATAGGAGGAAGGAGGGGGGGGGGGAGGGGAGGGATACAGCCGGCGGGACTATGGAAGGAAGAGAAGAGCATTCTGGGAAAAAAATAAAAATAAAAAAGAAGGACACCAAAATCACTGGATGAGCAACTGACATCAAACTGTATGAGATCACATGACCTCAAAACATGCCCACCTTTCACCACATTAGCTTTGATTGATCACATGACCTCAAAATGTAAAGTATGTCTGCAGTCTCTGATCGTCTCCTGTACCATGTCTGCGGTCTCTGATCGTCTCCTGTACCATGTCTGCGGTCTCTGATCGTCTCCTGTACCATGTCTGCGGTCTCTGATCGTCTCCTGTACCATGTCTGCAGTCTCTGATCATCTCCTGTACCATGTCTGCAGTCTCTGATCATCTCCTGTACCATGTCTGCAGTCTCTGATCGTCTCCTGTACCATGTCTGCAGTCTCTGATCATCTCCTGTACCATGTCTGCAGTCTCTGATCGTCTCCTGTACCATGTCTGCAGTCTCTGATCATCTCCTGTACCATGTCTGCAGTCTCTGACCGTCTCCTGTATCATGTCTGCAATCTCTGACTGTCTATTTCTTCAAAATAGAAGAAAATTTTACTTGAGCATTAAGGAAAAATCAGGTCTAAGGGCCATAATAGGTCATGCACAGAAACGCGTTGGTAGTTTCTTCAGTAAACATTTGCCGTTCTAGAGAAAAACACGGTGCAGCGCAGGCTATTGTATACTAGTTATGATTCCCAGAAAATCCCTGAAGACTGGATGTTCTATACATCACCAGTAATACATGGGAGAGGTCTGGAGATTTACAGCTGGCAGTCCGACCCCCCTCCCCTCCCCCACCCAGCAACGCGCGTTCCGCGAGATTCCATCACACAGATATTCCATTCAATTTACTTTACTGCCATGCTCAGAGCCGAAAATGTATTTATTGGGGGGGGGGGGGGGGGCAGAGCGATGGAATTTCCCATAAAGCGGCGGCGCTCCTCCAGATATAATAAAATCACAGGGAGAGATGGAGGAGACAACGGAGGTCGCCGGAGCTCCCCCCATGACTCATCGCCGCGGTCACGTGACTCCGCCAGTCTGCTGCAAAAACAGCGAAGGGGAATAGCCGCTCGTTTTGTCCCCCCCCCCCCACTCCCGAGTTTAAATGTGCTCATCTCTCACAGCGTGAGAAGCTCGCCTTTTGTGTTTTAACGTTGACGTCGGCCTTTGTGTGCCGCACCGCGCCACCAAACGGATGCGCTGGTCAAACACAAGCCAATTTAAACCAATTACAGCACGTGCAAGCAAAACCAAATCTACATAGAGATAGAGAGGGGCAGAGTGTGAGGTGAGAGGCGGAAAAGTAAGATTCACTTCTCGATGGTGGAGACGGTGTAACCATAACGGGTATGGTGAGATGGGACCGGAGGAACCAAGAAACGATCCAACCGGCTCATTGCGTATTATAGTAGGAGTCAAGATACTCTAGTCCACCTAGCCAAAGCCGGGTGAACTCCTGGCCCTAGGGACCAGCCAAAACTGATCCTTTGGGTACTAGGTAGGGGCTCCCCCCCAAAGAAAAACAAGGAAAAAAGGTCCATGAGGGCTCATTGCGTATTATAGTAAGGAGTCAAGGTACTCTAGTCCACCTAGCCAAAGCCGGGTGAACTCCAGGCCCTAGGGACCAGCCAAAACTGATCCGTCAGGTACTAGGTAAGGGCTCCTCAAAAGAAAAACCAGAGGGGAAAAAAAAAAAGAATCCATGAGGGCTCATTGTGTATTATAGTAAGAGTCAAGGTACTCTAGTCCACTTAGCCAAAGCCAGGTGGACTCCAGACCCTAGGGACCATCCAAAACGGATCCTTCGGGTACTAGGTAAGGGCTCCCCCAAAGAAAAACCAGGAAAAAGATCCACGAGGGCAACAAATCCACAAAGCAATCTTACAGAGCCATTTATTGAAAACGACATATCTGCTTCATGACTACTCTGCAGGAGGGCTTGAGACCCAAGGAAAAATTTAACCATACAGATTATGGTGAAACGGGATTTCATTTTTTCTCCGGTAAAGCTCTGCGTTGAACCCTGAAATCCCGGCACATAAAAAAGTTCACAAGACCGATTTTGGTCCAACTCTAAAACAGAACGATCTTGTTTCCCTTAGCCCCCTGGGGCACAAGGCTCTCTAGTCAACCAAGAAAAAGCCAGGTGGACCTCAATCCTTAGGGACCAGCCGAGAGTGGTCCTCTATTTACTAGGTAGGGTCTCTCCAGAAGAGAGACCAGAAGAAAGACCCATGCGACAGATCCACAATGAAAATTTTACAGAGACATTTATTGAAAACTACAAATCTTCCTCTATGGAGTAGGACGTGGGACCCAATGAAACATTGAGTGAGTGAGAAACTTGTATAGCGCAACACTTGCGAACTGAATCGACTCGGGGCGCTTGGTATCCATTTCCTACTGTATTTTGCCTTCAGAATAGATGTGTTTTGAGTTTTTTCCTGAAGGCCTGGTGATTCACTTCCATTTGGATACTGGTTGGTAGGGCGTTCCATAGTCCGGGTCCTTGGACTGCAAATATTCGTTCTCCTTTGGACTTGTATCGGGCCTTGGGTATCTGGAGTAGATTTCGGTCGGTGGATCTGAAAACGCGATTGGGGTTGTGACGTTTTAATTTTTCACATAGATATTGGGGGGCACTTTCTTGCACACGCATTTGTGTGTCAAGCATAGTGCCTTAAACGTAATTCTGTCTTTTACGGGCAACCAGTGGAGGGCCCTAAGGGACGGAGAGGTTGATTCCCAGGGTTTATTTCCTGTCAAGTCATGCCGCTGTATTCTGGACGACTTGTAGACAATCAATTTGGTAATTTGGGAGTCCAAGGTAAAGGGCGTTTGCATAGTCGAGTCTGGAGTTAATTATTGTTCCAACCACGACTGCTATGTCTTCTTTTGGGATGAAGGGAACGAGTCTACGTAGAAGGCGGCGCAGATGGTGGGATCCGCTGACTACTGAACTTATTTGTGTATCCATTGTCATGTCGGAGTCAAAGGTGACACCGAGACTTTTGACTTTGGTGCTGGGGGTGATGGTTTGTCCCAAAATGGTCGGGGGTGTCCATGTAGCCAGCCTCTTACGGTTGGCGTAAAACAGAAGAAATTCAGTTTTCGATCCATTGAGTTTAAGATAACTCTTTGTCATCCAATTTTCTATCAGAAACTATAATGTCAACTTAGCCAAAGCCAAGTGGACTGCAATCCTTTAGGGACCGGCCAATACTAGTCCTCCAGGTACTAGGTACGGGCTCTACTGAAGAGGGACCAGAAGAAAGACCCACAAGGACAACATAGCCACAATGCAATCTTACAGAGCCATTTATGGTAGGGGAGACTGGTGAAATGCTTCATCTTGCCTGCAGCAGACCGATGACATGACCTCAGCCAAGGCAAAGCTTAAAGCGGGGGTTCACCCTATATAAAAAAAATTTTTTTTTTTTTTCCTCTAGCATTAAATTCGGCATAGTAGCGCGAGCTACAGTATGCCTGTCTGTATTTTTTGATCCCCGTACTCACTGTGCAATTTTATATTGAAGATTCCGGGGAATGGGCGTTCCTATGGAAAGAGAAGGTGATTGACGGCCGGCCCTGGCACGTCACGCTTCTCCGGAAATAGCCGAAATAGGCTTGGCTCTTCACGGCGCCTGCGCATAGCCTGTGCGCAGGCGCCGTGAAGAGCCGAGACCTACTCCGGCTGTCTTCGGGGAGCGTGATGTGCCAGAGCCGGCCGTCAATCATCCTCCCTCTCCATAGGCACGCCCATTCCCCGCGGGAGTCGGAATCTTCAATGTACAATAGCACAGTGAGTACGGGGATAAAAAAATACAGACAGGCATACTGTAGCTCGCGCTACTATGCCGAATGTAATGCTAGACTGTTGTTAAGGAGGGTGAACCACCGCTTTAAGGATGGCTTTTTAATGGAGCTTTAAAAAAAAAAAAATATATAATATGATACCGTTTCTGTATGGGATTGTTCATGTAAAATTTACTAACAGGTCCACTTTAAAGCTCAAAGCGGCCAAATATAAATCCTTCACAGGAAACCTGAACAGTTCTGAGAGAGTTTCTGACTGAAGCTCCAGGTAGATTTGTAACTGGTTCTTCTAAAGCAGAGAAGTCAGTTCCCACACAGATCCCTCTCCGTCCTCCATACATATTAATGTTCCACTTCCACTGGTACTGGAGAGGCTGCACACCCCAGGCGGCCTTTTTTTCTACCGCTGTCTGTCTTGTGATCCCGAAAATGAGGCCTTTCACAGCTTGCCGTTCCCCCGACCTCAGAGAGAAATATCTCCGCAGCAGAGACTCGGAGATTAGAAAAAAGGAGCATAAAGCTTCCTCGGAATCCATTTGCTAAATAGATCATTATTATTCCGGCTGGTAAAGCTGCGCCATTTATAAACTCCCCGAAGTTAAGGCTTAGGCATCTCCGACGGCAAAATGATATTGAAATTAAAAGTCTCTCCTGCAACAGCTCCCTTATATATATTCACAGATGTCTATTATACTCTCTCCGCGCTGAATACAGAAAGCGGAATACCGAAAGCCTTGGGGACGCGGTCTGCTCTCTGCGCTCCTACAAAACCTGCCGATCAATGCCGGGCCTGGTGAGGAGAGCGCCACTAGACCAGAATGCCAAAGTGATGGGAACAGAAAATTCAGCACAACCGAAACACAGGCAAACTAGAATAGTTTAGGCTCAATTCTATAATATACAGCATACACCTGGACACGTGGCCATATATACGTTTGTTGGACATCCCATTCCAAAATTATGGCCATGAACATGAAGTTAACCCTCTCTGCACTGTCCATCATTATGGACTTCCTCCCTTTCCCCATGGCTGTTCCAATGGAGTTGCTCAACCATGGCCATCAATAGAGTCCCCCCTTTTACTCATGACCAATCCTATGGAGTTTCTGTACCTTGACCATTAATATGGAGTCCAGTTCCCCATGGCCATTCCTATAAACTTACTCTACCTTGGCCATTAATATCAAGTCCCCCTTGACTTCCTCATGACCAATGCTATGGAGTTACTGTACCTTGGCCATTAATACGAAGTCCACTTCCCCATGGCCATTCCTATAAGCTTACTCTATCTTGGCTATTAATATCGAGTCCACCCTTGACGTCCTCATGACCAATCCTATGAAGTTACTGTACCTTGGCCATTATTATGGAGCCCCCCCTCACTTCCCCATGGCCATTCCTATAAACTTACTCTACCTTGGCCATTAATATGGAGTCCCTGCCCCCTACCCCACGACCATTCCTATGGAGTTACCCCATGGCCATTAATATGAAGTTGCACCCTTTTATTGTCATTTCATCCTCCATTCTTCTGGGAAGCCTCTCTACAAGATTTTGGAGATCTGTGGGAATTTGTGCCCTTTTGTGAGGTCAGGTTGGATGAGAAAAGTCTTGGCTCACAATTGGCAACTCAATTCATCTCAAAGGTGATCAGTAGGGTTGAGGTCAGGACACTCTGGTTCCTCCACACCCAACTGGTCATGTCTTCATGGAGCTGGTCCAAACTGATCAACCTGTGTCTTTATGGAGCTGGTCCAAACTGGTCAACCCATGTCTTTATGGATCTGGTCCAAATGGGTCAACCCATGTCTTTATTGAGCTCGCCCAAACTGGTCACCCCATGTCTTTATGGAGCTGGTCCAAACTGGTCAACCCATGTCTTTATGGATCTGGTCCAAATGGGTCAACCCATGTCTTTATTGAGCTCGCCCAAACTGGTCAACCCATGTCTTTATGGAGCTGGTCCAAACTAGTCAACCCATGTCTTCAAGGAGCTGGTCCTAACTGGTCACCCCAGGTCTTTATGGAGCTGGTCCAAACTGGTCACCCCAGGTCTTTATGGAGCTGGCTTTGTACACAGGGGCACAATGCTAGAACAGAAAGGGGTCTTCACAAAACTGTTACAAGGTTGGAAGACCAAAATTGTCTGCAATGTCTTTGTATGATGTAGCACCCGTACCTTTCAATTGAAACATCTGCACCCAATAATTTTTGCCCGTTGCCCAGTATTCCAGCTCCCCCCTGTTCTCTGTAATAAAAAAATAAATACAATTTGGCACCGATGGTGGGAGACCTCGTAAGCAGTAGGTGTACAGAGCCATCAACTCAAAGCAGGGATGGTAGGAACCCATCAAATTTGGCACAGCAGGCTTAGAGACACGAGAACTGAGTACAGGGATGGTGAGAACCCTTTATAATGGGCACAGCCGGCTTATAGACCTCGGAACTCAGTACAGGGGTGGTGGAAACCCCTCATAATGGGCACAGCAGGTGTATAGATCCAGGAACTAAGCATAGGGATGGTACGAACTTCCCATAATGGGCCCAGCAGGTGTACAGACCCAGGAACTCAACGCAAGGATCTTTGAAGCCCCTCATAATGGCACAACAGGTAAGAACACCCAGAATGTTAGAAATCCCTCATAATGGTCAAAGCTACTATACAGAGCCAGGACCTTAGGGCGTGGATGGTGGAACCCCTTCATAACAAGCACAGCAGTTGAGCAGACCCAAAAATTCAGAACAAGGATGGTGGAAAAAATGTGCACAGACCCCAGAACACCCGGGATGCTGGGAAATCCTCATATTGGGCACAGCAGGTGGGGGCACCCAGGAACTCTGCACAAGAAAGGTGGAAACCCCTCATAATGGTCATAGCTAATGTACAGAGCCAGGACCTTAGGGCGTGGATGGTGGGAACCCCTCATATTGGGCACAGCAGGTGGGGGCACCCAGGAACTCTGCACAAGAAAGGTGGAAACCCCTCATAATAGGTACAAAAGGTGTACAGACCCGGGAACTCAGCACAGGGATGGTGGGAACCCTTCATAATGAGTCTCTCAAGCATCCACCAAACACTAGCACATATAAGTTTTGGATGGAATGACCCTTTAAGAGGTGATAGAGCAGTTGGCCTTATAATTCTGTAAATGCCAGGCTGTAGCGAAGGCTGCCATGCGGCCTCTCTGACATCTCCCGGTTGCAATTAGTTTCGGCTCTCCTGGAGGACGACTTCAATAATTAAGACAACTTTGTTTTATTTTATTTTAATCGATCTTCTTATTGATACGCAGTGTACTATCCTTGACCTGCACTCTCTGCCGATGTTCAATAAGGTAGTAATTAGTGTGGAGAAACAAGGACTATCTATCAGAGATTGAAGTGGACCCCCGTCCTTGCTCTGCCGCAGTGTGTGTGCATGGATGGGGGGGGGGGGGTAAAGGGACACTCCAGAGGCTGATTCTGCTTTATATTTGCTTCAGTTGCCTGAGAACCCCAAACCTGACTGCCAGTCCCACCAGGTTCACCCCCTTCTATCTTAAGATGACCATATCGCTCCATCATTTTTACGTAAATTCTGAAAAACTGTTCATCAGGTCATTTGATCACGCCATCATTGGGTCAACTCATTTCAAATGCCCTTAAAAATCAGACCCAGGAACTCAGCACAGGGATGGTGGGAACCCCCATAATGGGCACAGCGGGTGTACAGACCCGGGAACTCAGCACAGGGATGGTGGGAACCCCTCATAATGGGCACAGCGGGTGTACAGACCCAGGAACTCAGCACAGGGATGGTGGGAACCCCCCATAATGGGCACAGCGGGTGTACAGACCCAGGAACTCAGCACAGGGATGGTGGGAACCCCCCATAATGGGCACAGCGGGTGTACAGACCCGGGAACTCAGCACAGGGATGGTGGGAACCCCCCATAATGGGCACAGCGGGTGTACAGACGCGGGAACTCAGCACAGGGATGGTGGGAACCCCTCATAATGGGCACAGCGGGCGTACAGACGCGGGAACTCAGCACAGGGATGGTGGGAACCCCTCATAATGGGCACAGCGGGTGTACAGACCCGGGAACTCAGCACAGGGATGGTGGGAACCCCTCATTCACCAAATACTAACATATATCAGATTGGGTGGAGTGACCCTTTAAGAGATGATGGAGGACTCTTGATCATTGCAGGCCGTTTTCCAGCTAGCCCCATCATCTTGTCAGGCATGGCCATTAGGAGCTTCCCAAGCTTCCGTCTGCACAATTTCACATCATTTGCTGCTCTTTAGTTGGGATTGCCAGTGGCTTCACTTCGAGTTCTGGTTGAAAACTTCGAACTTGGCAGGTTTGCAATTATTTATGAAAGTTTGGCCGAGCCTCAACCGATCGGACGTTTCAGAAGTTCGCTCACCTCCAACAGCAAACCTTCGATCTCGTTTCAGAATACTGAAATCAAAGTGGTTGGTAGGAGTCCCTGTGCTTTGCAGTACTTCATGGAATACATTGAATACTGTAGAGCCAATTTATTATCAATCACGTGGTATATAAAAAAACACTATATGCAGTTTATACATACCGGAGATAGAGAGGGAGAGAGAAGACGAGCGCACAATGAGGCTCTATTTATAGTCATGTTACATAATGGAACTTGTCAGACTTTTATCCAGCTGCATTCATATTCTAAGGAAGATCGCCGTTTATCATCATGTGTCCCTCAGGCACCTGCACTGCATTCTGGGATGAAGTAAGGAAAGCACGGGTGAGGATATGCACAGGAACTCCTATATTACAATTTTATTGGGGTCTCGTGAGGCATCACATACCCACTGCTCTGAACTAGAGGTTTCCAAACTGCAACCATTCGCTTGCATTTATCTGCTCCTTGGGGCATTATTGCTTCCACTGACACCGATTATGGGACACTATTCCTCCCACTGACACCAATGATGGGACACTATTCCTCCCACTGACACCAATGATGGGACACTATTCCTCCCACTGACACCAAGGATGGGACGCTATTCCTCCCACTGACACCAAGGATGGGACGCTATTCCTCCCACTGACACCAAGGATGGGACGCTATTCCTCCCACTGACACCAATGATGGGACGCTATTCCTCCCACTGACACCAATGATGGGACGCTATTCCTCCCACTGACACCAATGGTGGGACACTATTCCTCCCACTGACACCAATGATGGGACACTATTCCCCCCACTGACACCAATGATGGGACACTATTCCCCCCCACTGATACCAATGATGGGACACTATTCCCCCCCACTGATACCAATGATGGGACACTATTCCTCCCACTGACACCAATGATGGGACACTATTCCTCCCACTGACACCAATGATGGGACGCTATTCCTCCCACTGACACCAATGATGGGACGCTATTCCTCCCACTGACACCAAGGATGGGACGCTATTCCTCCCACTGACACCAAGGATGGGACGCTATTCCTCCCACTGACACCAAGGATGGGACGCTATTCCTCCCACTGACACCAAGGATGGGACGCTATTCCTCCCACTGACACCAAGGATGGGACACTATTCCTCCCACTGACACCAAGGATGGGACACTATTCCTCCCACTGACACCAAGGATGGGACGCTATTCCTCCCACTGACACCAAGGATGGGACGCTATTCCTCCCACTGACACCAAGGATGGGACGCTATTCCTCCCACTGACACCAATGATGGGACGCTATTCCTCCCACTGACACCAATGATGGGACGCTATTCCTCCCACTGACACCAATGATGGGACGCTATTCCTCCCACTGACACCAATGGTGGGGCACTATTCCTCCCACTGACACCAATGATGGGACACTATTCCTCCCACTGACACCAATGGTGGGGCACTATTCCTCCCACTGACACCAATGATGGGACACTATTCCTCCCACTGACACCAATGGTGGGGCACTATTCCTCCCACTGAAACCAATGGTGGGGCACTATTCCTCCTTCTATACCAATGATGAGGCATTGTTTATGCCCACTGACACCAGGGCATTTTTCTTCTACCACTGGCCACAGTCTACCCCCTCAAGCTTGAAGGACAGTAAATTGGCCCTTTGCCTAGAAAGTTTAGAGACCCCTGATCTATACCAGGGGTTCTGGACCCTATTAAGACCGAGATCTGGTAAATCCTTTCAAAACTGTCCGTGTACCAAAAATAAAAGTATTTATATGTATTGAAATTCTGGAAGGCTCTGAATGGGGCTGGGCGTCACTGCAAGGAGGGTTCTGGTCATGTGTGTGTGTGTGTGTGTGTGTGTGTGTGTGTATGTGTGTGTGTATATATATATATATATATATATATATATATATATATATATATATATATATATATATATATATATATACACACACACACACACACACACACACACACACACACACATATATATATATATAACATGTATATGTATTAGCAGCGACCCTAGGTAATAAAATGGCTATAGTTGCAATATTTTATGTCACACTGTTTTTGTGGTCTATCGCAGTGTTTCTCAACTCCAGTCCTCGAGGCTCCCCAACAGGTCATGTTTTCAGGATTTCCCTCAGATGAAACAGCTGTGGTAATTACTGAGGCAATGAAACTGATCAAATCACCTGTGCAAAATAATGGAAAGCCTGAAAACATGACCTGTTGGGGCGCCTTGAGGACTGGAGTTGAGAAACACTGGTCTATCAAACGCAATTTTTTTTGGGGGGGAGGAAATACACAGTAAAGTTAGCTAAAATTTTTTGTTTAACCATTTCCCATCCCGCTTGGATTAAAATGATGATTGCAAGGTCGCTCTGCCATCCTGGGCGGACGCCATAGGACGTCCTCGGGCCTCCCGTGCTGTACAGAATGATACCTATTATTTCACAGCTAGCAGGGAGGGGCGGGGGCGATATCTGGGGTGTAGAGGGGTCAGAGTGCTGGGGGGATATCTGGGGTATAGAGGGGTCAGAGTGCTGGGGGGATATCTGGGGTGTAGAGGGGTCAGAGTGCTGGGGGGGATATCTGGGGTGTAGAGGGGTCAGAGTGCTGGGGGGATATCTGGGGTGTAGAGGGGGTCAGAGTGCTGGGGGGATATCTGGGGTGTAGAGGGGTCAGAGTGCTGGGGGGATATCTGGGGTATAGAGGGATCAGAGTGCTGGGGGGGATATCTGGGGTGTAGAGGGGTCAGAGTGCTGGGGGGATATCTGGGGTGTAGAGGGGTCATAGTGCTGGGGGGATATCTGGGGTGTAGAGGGGTCAGAGTGCTGGGGGGGGATATCTGGGGTGTAGAGGGGTCAGAGTGCTGGGGGTATATCTGGGATGTAGAGGGATCAGAGTGCTGGGGGATATCTGGGGTGTAGAGGGGTCAGAGTGCTGGGGGGATATCTGGGGTGTAGAGGGGTCAGAGTGCTGGGGGGATATCTGGGGTGTAGAGGGATCAGAGTGCTGGGGGGATATCTGGGGTGTAGAGGGTCAGAGTGCTGGGGGATATCTGGGTGTAGAGGGGTCAGAGTGCTGGGGGATATCTGGGGTGTAGAGGGGTGAGAGTGCTGGGGCGATATCTGGGGTGTAGAGGGGTCAGAGTGCTGGGGGGATATCTGGGGTGTAGAGGGATCAGAGTGCTGGGGGGATATCTGGGGTGTAGAGGGTCAGAGTGCTGGGGGATATCTGGGATGTAGAGGGGTCAGAGTGCTGGGGGATATCTGGGGTGTAGAGGGGTCAGAGTGCTGGGGGGATATCTGGGGTGTAGAGGGATCAGAGTGCTGGGGGATATCTGGGGTGTAGAGGGATCAGAGTGCTGGGGGATATCTGGGGTGTAGAGGGATCAGAGTGCTGGGGGATATCTGGGGTGTAGAGGGATCAGAGTGCTGGGGGGATATCTGGGGTGTAGAAGGGTCAGAGTGCTGGGGGATATCTGGGGTGTAGAGGGATCAGAGTGCTGGGGGATATCTGGGGTGTAGAGGGGTCAGAGTGCTGGGGGGATATCTGGGGTGTAGATGGGTCAGAGTGCTGGGAGATATCTGGGGTGTAGAGGGGTCAGAGTGCTGGGGAGATATCTGGGGTGTAGAGGGGTCAGAGTGCTGGGGGGATATCTGGGGTGTAGAGGGGTGAGAGTGCTGGGGGATATCTGGGGTGTAGAGGGGTCAGAGTGCTGGGGGGGATATCTGGGGTGTAGAGGGGTGAGAGTGCTGGGGAGATATCTGGGGTGTAGAGGGGTCAGAGTGCTGGGGGGGGATATCTGGGGTGTAGAGGGGTGAGAGTGCTGGGGGGGATATCTGGGGTGTAGAGGGGTGAGAGTGCTGGGGGGATATCTGGGGTGTAGAGGGGTCAGAGTGCTGGGGGATATCAGGGGTGTAGAGGGGTCAGAGTGCTGGGGGGGGATATCTGGGGTGTAGAGGGGTCAGAGTGCTGGGGGGATATCTGGGGTGTAGAGGGGTCAGAGTGCTGGGGGGAAATCTGGGGTGTAGAGGGGTCAGAGTGCTGAGGGGATATCTGGGGTGTAGAGGGGTCAGAGTGCTGGGGGGATATCTGGGGTGTAGAGGGATCAGAGTGCTGGGGAGATATCTGGGGTGTAGAGGGATCAGAGTGCTGGGGGGATATATGGGGTGTAGAGGGGTCAGAGTGCTGGGGGGATATCTGGGGTGTAGAGGGGTCAGAGTGCTGGGGGGATATCTGGGGTGTAGAGGGGTCAGAGTGCTGGGGGGGATATCTGGGGTGTAGAGGGGTCAGAGTGCTGGGGGGGATATCTGGGGTGTAGAGGGGTGAGAGTGCTGGGGGGATATCTGGGGTGTAGAGGGGTCAGAGTGCTGGGGGGATATCTGGGGTGTAGAGGGGTCAGAGTGCTGGGGGGGATATCTGGGGTGTAGAGGGGTGAAAGTGCTGGGGGGATATCTGGGGTGTAGAGGGGTCAGAGTGCTGGGGGGGATATCTGGGGTGTAGAGGGGTGAGAGTGCTGGGGGGATATCTGGGGTGTAGAGGGGTCAGAGTGCTGGGGGATATCTGGGGTGTAGAGGGGTCAGAGTGCTGGGGGGGTATCTGGGGTGTAGAGGGGTCAGAGTGCTGGGGGGATATCTGGGGTGTAGAGGGGTCAGAGTGCTGGGGGGATATCTGGGGTGTAGAGGGGTCAGAGTGCTGGGAGGATATCTGGGATGTAGAGGGGTGAGAGTGCTGGGGGGATATCTGGGGTGTAGAGGGGTCAGAGTGCTGGGGGGATATCTGGGATGTAGAGGGATCAGAGTGCTGGGGGGATATATGGGGTGTAGAGGGGTCAGAGTGCTGGGGGGATATCTGGGGTGTAGAGGGGTCAGAGTGCTGGGGGGATATCTGGGGTGTAGAGGGGTCAGAGTGCTGGGGGGATATCTGGGGTGTAGAGGGGTGAGAGTGCTGGGGGGATATCTGGGGTGTAGAGGGGTGAGAGTGCTGGGGGGATATCTGGGGTGTAGAGGGGTCAGAGTGCTGGGGGGATATCTGGGATGTAGAGGGGTCAGAGTGCTGGGGGGATATCTGGGATGTAGAGGGGTAAAAAAGCAGAGGAGGTAAGTCCTCACAGGTAAAAGCAGAGGAGGTAAGTCCTCACAGGTAAAAGCAGAGGAGGTAAGTCCTCACAGGAAAAAGCAGAGGAGGCAAGTCCTCACAGGAAAAAGCAGAGGAGGCAAGTCCTCACAGGAAAAAGCAGAGGAGGCAAGTCCTCACAGGAAAAAGCAGAGGAGGCAAGTCCTCACAGGTAAAAGCAGAGGAGGTAAGTCCTCACAGGTAAAAGCAGAGGAGGGAAGTCCTCACAGGTAAAGGCAGAGGAGGGAAGTCCTCACAGGTAACGGCAGAGGAGGGAAGTCCTCACAGGTAACGGCAGAGGAGGGAAGTCCTCACAGGTAAAGCCAGAGGAGGGAAGTCCTCACAGGTAAAGCCAGAGGAGGTAAGTCCTCACAGGTAAAAAGCAGAGGAGGTAAGTCCTCACAGGTAAAGCCAGAGGAGGTCAGTCCTCACAGGTAACGGCAGAGGAGGTCAGTCCTCACAGGTAACGGCAGAGGAGGTAAGTCCTCACAGGTAACGGCAGAGGAGGTAAGTCCTCACAGGTAACGGCAGAGGAGGTAAGTCCTCACAGGTAACGGCAGAGGAGGTAAGTCCTCACAGGTAACTGCAGAGGAGGTAAGTCCTCACAGGTAAAGGCAGAGGAGGTAAGTGCTCACAGGTAAAGGCAGAGGAGGCAAGTTCTCACAGGTAAAGACAGAGGAGGTAAGTGCTCACAGGTAAAGACAGAGGAGGTAAGTGCTCACAGGTAAAAAGCAGAGTAGGTAAGTACTCACAGGTAAAGGCGGCTATCTGTCCTCTCACATCTTCAGTCAGGGAGAGCTGTGCTGGACAGGGGAAGGTAATCTTGGGTGCACTGTGTGTGTGAGATGATCACTTCCTCCCACCTGTAAAAGCCCTGACTCTTCCAGACAGGAAGCTGAGGAGAGAGAGTGTTCCCCCAAACGCTCCACCTGAGAGGAGATGGCGGGAAACTCCTGTGAGGACGGCGGCCATAGCTGTGAGGTAAAGTCACCAGATTTTTTAAATAAAATCCGGGGAGATATTTTTTTATTGGTGAATTGTAAAGTATTTTATACACAGATTTTCCTCACATTATATATACAGTCTGTGGTGTAATGTGGGGGTGTCAGTGCCGGGACAAGGCAAAAAATGTGCACCCCCCACCAGACTTTCAGCACTCCCTGAGTCCCTTCTATTAGTACAGTAGTGCTGACCTACCTGACCACTGCAGTAACCTACCTGAGCCCTACACTGACCTACCTGACCCCTGCACTGACCTACCTGAGCCCTACACCGACCTACCTGACCACTGCACTGACCTACCTGATCCCTACCTGACCCCTGCACTGACCTACCTGACCACTGCACTGACCTACCTGATCCCTACACTGACCACTGCACTGACCTACCTGATCCCTACACTGACCTACCTGATCCCTACACTGACCTACCTGATCCCTACCTGACCACTGCACTGACCTACCTGATCCCTACATTGACCTACCTGACCACTGCACTGACCTACCTGATCCCTACACTGACCTACCTGATCCCTACACTGACCTACCTGACCACTGCACTGACCTACCTGATCCCTACACTGACCTACTTGATCCCTACACTGACCTACCTGACCCCTGCACTGACCTACCTGATCCCTACACCAGTGTTTCCCAACTCCAGTCCTCAAGGCACACCAACAGGTCATGTTTTCAGGATTTCCCTCAGATGAAATGGCTGGGGTAATCACTAAGGCAGTGAAACTGATCAAATCACCTGTGCAAAATAATGGAAAGCCTGAAAACCTGACCTGTTGGTGTGCCTTGAGGACTGGAGTTGGGAAACACTGCCTTACACTATCCTGCACTACCCCCCCCCCCCCCCCATACATGAACAGTGTAGATCAGCTGATTTTGCTCGCCTCTCCCGGGTCTCTCCCCAGCCCCCCTAAATGTTGCAACCGGGGCAAGAGTACCAGATGCCCCCCCCCCCCTCCATGCCACTGAAATCTGGGGACAGACTGGCTCTGGGGACAGTGCCCTCAATCCTGGGACAGACTGGCTCTGGGGGACAGTGTCCTCAATCCGGGGACAGACTGGCTCTGGGGACAGTGCCCTCAATCCGGGGACAGACTGGCTCTGGGGACAGTGCCCTCAATCCGGGGACAGACTGGCTCTGGGGACAGTGTCCTCAATCTGGGGACAGACTGGCTCTGGGGGACAGTGTCCTCAATCCGGGGACAGACTGGCTCTGGGGGACAGTGTCCTCAATCCGGGGACAGACTGGCTCTGGGGACAGTGCCCTCAATCCGGGGACAGACTGGCTCTGGGGACAGTGCCCTCAATCCGGGGACAGACTGGCTCTGGGGACAGTGCCCTCAATCCGGGGACAGACTGGCTCTGGCTCTGTCCCCGGATTGAGGGCACTGTCCCCAAAGCCAGTCTGTCCCCGGATTGAGGACACTGTGCCCAGAGCCAGTCTGTCCCCGGATTGAGGACACTGTGCCCAGAGCCAGTCTGTCCCCGGATTTCAGTGGCATTGGGGGGGGGGGCATCTGGTACTCTTGCCCCGTGTGCAACATTTAGGGGGGCGCAAAATCATTACTGTCCCCCCCCCAAGTGTGCTGTGTTGCCCCCCCACCCAGGGACTCCTGTGGGTTTCGGGGGTCCGGCGCTCCTCCTACGCGTTCCGTCGCTGATCTCCCCGAGGATTTGGAATGGTCTGAGACGGGATCATCTTCCAGCTGCTGGGAGGAAACTGGGTCATCTCCGGTCCTTTCCGATATCTGCAGCCGCTGGCGGATCTCCGTCTGCTGAGCGAACACTGCATCTCAGGAGGACTTGGGTAAAGAGCACCTGTCATCTGTACATAGCGGGGGGGGGGCTTGGTAAAGAGAACCTGTCATCTGTACATAGCGGGGGGGGGGGGGGCTTGGGTAAAGAGCACCTGTCATCTGTACATAGCGGGGGGGGGGGACTTGGGTAAAGAGCTCCTGTCATCTGTACATAGCGGGAGGGGGGGGGGACTTGGTAAAGAGCACCTGTCATCTGTACATAGCGGGAGGGGGGGGGACTTGGTAAAGAGCTCCTGTCATCTGTACATAGCGGGAGGGGGGGGACTTGGTAAAGAGCACCTGTCATCTGTACATAGCGGGGGGGGGGGGGACTTGGTAAAGAGCACCTGTCATCTGTACATAGCGGGGGGGGGGGGAGACTTGGTAAAGAGCACCTGTCATCTGTACATAGCGGGGGGGAGAACTTGGTAAAGAGCACCTGTCATCTGTACATAGCGGGGGGGGGGGCTTGGTAAAGAGCACCTGTCATCTGTACATAGGGGGGGGGGGACTTGGTAAAGAGCACCTGTCATCTGTACATAGCGGGGGGGGGGGGACTTGGTAAAGAGCTCCTGTCATCTGTACATAGCGGGAGGGGGGGGACTTGGTAAAGAGCACCTGTCATCTGTACATAGCGGGGGGGGGGGGGACTTGGTAAAGAGCACCTGTCATCTGTACATAGCGGGGGGGGGGGAGACTTGGTAAAGAGCACCTGTCATCTGTACATAGCGGGGGGGAGAACTTGGTAAAGAGCACCTGTCATCTGTACATAGCGGGGGGGGGGGCTTGGTAAAGAGCACCTGTCATCTGTACATAGGGGGGGGGGGACTTGGTAAAGAGCACCTGTCATCTGTACATAGCGGGGGGGGGCTTGGTAAAGAGCACCTGTCATCTGTACATAGCGGGAGGGGGGCTTGGTAAAGAGCACCTGTCATCTGTACATAGCGGGGGGGGGGGCTTGGTAAAGAGCACCTGTCATCTGTACATAGCGGGGGGGGAGAACTTGGTAAAGAGCACCTGTCATCTGTACATAGCGGGGGGGGGGGGCTTGGTAAAGAGCACCTGTCATCTGTACATAGCGGGGGGGGGGGGCTTGGTAAAGAGCACCTGTCATCTGTACATAGCGGGGGGGGGGGGCTTGGTAAAGAGCATATGTCATCTGTACATAGCGGGGGGGGGGGACTTGGTAAAGAGCACCTGTCATCTGTACATAGCGGGGGGGGGGGGGAATTGGTAAAGAGCACCTGTCATCTGTACATAGCGGGGGGGGGGGACTTGGTAAAGAGCACCTGTCACCTGTACATAGCGGGGGGGGGCTTGGTAAAGAGCACCTGTCATCTGTACATAGCGGGGGGGGGGGACTTGGTAAAGAGCACCTGTCACCTGTACATAGCGGGGGGGGGCTTGGTAAAGAGCACCTGTCACCTGTACATAGCGGGGGGGGGGGGAATTGGTAAAGAGCACCTGTCATCTGTACATGGTGGGGGGGGGGACTTGGTAAAGAGCACCTGTCATCTGTACATAGCGGGAGGGGGGGGGACTTGGTAAAGAGCACCTGTCATCTGTACATAGCGGGGGGGGGGGGGACTTGGTAAAGAGCACCTGTCATCTGTACATAGCGGGGGGGGGGGGGCTTGGTAAAGAGCACCTGTCATCTGTACATTAGGGGGGGGGGACTTGGTAAAGAGCACCTGTCATCTGTACATAGCGGGGGGGGGGGGACTTGGTAAAGAGCACCTGTCATCTGTACATGGTGGGGGGGGGGACTTGGTAAAGAGCATCTGTACATAGCGGGGGGGGGGGTTGGTAAAGAGAACCTGTCATCTGTACATAGCGGGAGGGGGGGGGACTTGGGTAAAGAGCACCTGTCATCTGTACATAGCGGGAGGGGGGGGGGACTTGGGTAAAGAGCACCTGTCATCTGTACATAGCGGGGGGGGGGGGGACTTGGTAAAGAGCACCTGTCATCTGTACATAGCGGGGGGGGGGGGGACTTGGTAAAGAGCTCCTGTCATCTGTACATAGCGGGGGGGGGGGGGGACTTGGTAAAGAGCACCTGTCATCTGTACATAGCGGGGGGGGGGGGGCTTGGTAAAGAGCACCTGTCATCTGTAAATAGGGGGGGGGGGGGGGACTTGGTAAAGAGCACCTGTCATCTGTACATAGCGGGGGGGGGGAGACTTGGTAAAGAGCACCTGTCATCTGTACATAGCGGGGGGGGGGGGGACTTGGTAAAGAGCACCTGTCATCTGTACATAGCGGGGGGGGGGAGACTTGGTAAAGAGCACCTGTCATCTGTACATAGCGGGGGGGAGAACTTGGTAAAGAGCACCTGTCATCTGTACATAGCGGGGGGGGGGGGCTTGGTAAAGAGCACCTGTCATCTGTACATAGGGGGGGGGGACTTGGTAAAGAGCACCTGTCATCTGTACATAGCGGGGGGGGGGGGGCTTGGTAAAGAGCACCTGTCATCTGTACATAGCGGGGGGGGGGGGGTGGTAAAGAGCACCTGTCATCTGTACATAGCGGGGGGGGGGGCTTGGTAAAGAGCACCTGTCATCTGTACATAGCGGGGGGGGGGGGCTTGGTAAAGAGCACCTGTCATCTGTACATAGCGGGGGGGGGGGCTTGGTAAAGAGCACCTGTCATCTGTACATAGCGGGGGGGGGGCTTGGTAAAGAGCACCTGTCATCTGTACATAGCGGGGGGGGGGGGACTTGGTAAAGAGCACCTGTCATCTGTACATGGTGGGGGGGGGGACTTGGTAAAGAGCACCTGTCATCTGTACATAGGGGGGGGGGACTTGGTAAAGAGCACCTGTCATCTGTACATAGCGGGAGGGGGGGGGACTTGGTAAAGAGCACCTGTCATCTGTACATAGCGGGGGGGACTTGGTAAAGAGCACCTGTCATCTGTACATAGCGGGGGGGGGGGGACTTGGTAAAGAGCACCTGTCATCTGTACATGGTGGGGGGGGGGGACTTGGTAAAGAGCACCTGTCATCTGTACATAGCGGGGGGGGGCTTGGTAAAGAGAACCTGTCACCTGTACATAGGGGGGGGGGACTTGGTAAAGAGCACCTGTCATCTGTACATAGCGGGGGGGGGGGGGGGAATTGGTAAAGAGCACCTGTCATCTGTACATGGTGGGGGGGGGACTTGGGTAAAGAGAACCTGTCATCTGTACATAGCGGGGGGGGGGGGACTTGGTAAAGAGCACCTGTCATCTGTACATAGCGGGGGGGGGGGACTTGGTAAAGAGCACCTGTCATCTGTACATGGTGGGGGGGGGGGGGACTTGGTAAAGAGCTCCTGTCATCTGTACATAGCGGGGGGGGGGGGCCTTGGTAAAGAGCACCTGTCATCTGTACATGGTGGGGGGGGGGGGGGACTTGGTAAAGAGCTCCTGTCATCTGTACATAGCGGGGGGGGGGGGGACTTGGTAAAGAGCACCTGTCATCTGTACATAGCGGGGGGGGGGACTTGGTAAAGAGCACCTGTCATCTGTACATAGGGGGGGGGGGGAGAATTTGGTAAAGAGCACCTGTCATCTGTACATAGGGGGGGGGGGGAGAATTTGGTAAAGAGCACCTGTCATCTGTACATAGCGGGGGGGGAGAACTTGGTAAAGAGCACCTGTCATCTGTACATAGCGGAGGGGGGGGACTTGGTAAAGAGCACCTGTCATCTGTACATAGCGGGGGGGGGGGGACTTGGTAAAGAGCACCTGTCATCTGTACATAGCGGGGGGGAGAATTTGGTAAAGAGCACCTGTCATCTGTACATAGCGGGGGGGAGAATTTGGTAAAGAGCACCTGTCATCTGTACATAGGGGGGGGGGGAGAATTTGGTAAAGAGCACCTGTCATCTGTACATAGGGGGGGGGGGGACTTGGTAAAGAGCTCCTGTCATCTGTACATAGCGGAGGGGGGGGACTTGGTAAAGAGCACCTGTCACCTGTACATAGCGGGGGGGGGGGGGCTTGGTAAAGAGCACCTGTCATCTGTACATGGTGGGGGGGGGGACTTGGTAAAGAGCACCTGTCATCTGTACATAGCGGGGGGGGGGGGACTTGGTAAAGAGCACCTGTCATCTGTACATAGCGGGGGGGGGGGCTTGGTAAAGAGCACCTGTCATCTGTACATAGCGGGGGGGGGGGGGGGGGGAATTGGTAAAGAGCACCTGTCATCTGTACATAGCGGGGGGGGGGGGAGTTGGTAAAGAGCTCCTGTCATCTGTACATAGCGGGGGGGGGGGGACTTGGTAAAGAGCACCTGTCATCTGTACATAGCGGGGGGGGGGCTTGGTAAAGAGAACCTGTCACCTGTACATAGCGGGGGGGGGGGGGAATTGGTAAAGAGCACCTGTCATCTGTACATAGCGGGGGGGGGGCTTGGTAAAGAGCACCTGTCATCTGTACATAGCGGGGGGGGGGGCTTGGTAAAGAGAACCTGTCACCTGTACATAGCGGGGGGGGGGGGGAATTGGTAAAGAGCACCTGTCATCTGTACATGGTGGGGGGGGGGCTTGGTAAAGAGAACCTGTCACCTGTACATAGCGGGGGGGGGGGGGGACTTGGTAAAGAGCACCTGTCATCTGTACATGGTGGGGGGGGGGACTTGGTAAAGAGCACCTGTCATCTGTACATAGCGGGAGGGGGGGGGGACTTGGTAAAGAGCACCTGTCATCTGTACATAGCGGGGGGGGGGGACTTGGTAAAGAGCACCTGTCATCTGTACATAGCGGGGGGGGGGGGACTTGGTAAAGAGCACCTGTCATCTGTACATAGCGGGGGGGGGGGGACTTGGTAAAGAGCACCTGTCATCTGTACATAGCGGGGGGGGGGACTTGGTAAAGAGCACCTGTCATCTGTACATAGCGGGGGACTTGGTAAAGAGCTCCTGTCACCTGTACATAGCGGGGGGGGGGACTTGGTAAAGAGCACCTGTCATCTGTACATAGCGGGGGGGGGGGGACTTGGTAAAGAGCACCTGTCATCTGTACATAGCGGGGGGGGGGACTTGGTAAAGAGCACCTGTCATCTGTACATAGCGGGGGGGGGCTTGGTAAAGAGCACCTGTCATCTGTACATAGCGGGGGGGGGGGGGTTGGTAAAGAGCACCTGTCATCTGTACATAGCGGGGGGGGGGACTTGGTAAAGAGCACCTGTCATCTGTACATAGCGGGGGGGGGGGGCTTGGTAAAGAGCACCTGTCATCTGTACATAGCGGGGGGGGGGACTTGGTAAAGAGCACCTGTCATCTGTACATAGCGGGGGGGGGGACTTGGTAAAGAGCACCTGTCATCTGTACATAGCGGGGGGGGGGGGGGCTTGGTAAAGAGCACCTGTCATCTGTACATAGGGGGGGGGGACTTGGTAAAGAGCTCCTGTCATCTGTACATAGCGGGGGGGGGGGCTTGGTAAAGAGCACCTGTCACCTGTACATAGGGGGGGGGGGACTTGGTAAAGAGCACCTGTCATCTGTACATAGCGGGGGGGGACGGGACTTGGTAAAGAGCACCTGTCATCTGTACATAGCGGGGGGGGGGGGACTTGGTAAAGAGCACCTGTCATCTGTACATAGCGGGGGGGGGGGGACTTGGTAAAGAGCTCCTGTCATCTGTACATAGCGGGGGGGGAGAGAATTGGTAAAGAGCACCTGTCATCTGTACATAGCGGGGGGGGGGGACTTGGTAAAGAGCACCTGTCATCTGTACATAGCGGGGGGGGGACTTGGTAAAGAGCACCTGTCATCTGTACATAGCGGGGGGGGGACTTGGTAAAGAGCACCTGTCATCTGTACATAGCGGGGGGGGGGGACTTGGTAAAGAGCACCTGTCATCTGTACATAGCGGGAGGGGGGGGACTTGGTAAAGAGCACCTGTCATCTGTACATAGCGGGGGGGGGGGGCTTGGTAAAGAGCACCTATCATCTGTACATAGCGGGGGGGGGGACTTGGTAAAGAGCACCTGTCATCTGTACATAGCGGGGGGGGGGGGGGACTTGGTAAAGAGCACCTGTCACCTGTACATAGCGGGGGGGGGGGGGCTTGGTAAAAAGTGACCTGTCACCTGTACATAGCGGGGGGGGGGGGGACTTGGTAAAGAGCACCTGTCATCTGTACATAGCGGGGGGGGGGGCTTGGTAAAGAGAACCTGTCACCTGTACATAGGGGGGGGGGACTTGGTAAAGAGCACCTGTCATCTGTACATAGCGGGGGGGGAGAGAATTGGTAAAGAGCACCTGTCATCTGTACATAGCGGGAGGGGGGGGACTTGGTAAAGAGCACCTGTCATCTGTACATAGCGGGGGGGGGGGGGACTTGGTAAAGAGCACCTATCATCTGTACATAGCGGGGGGGGGGACTTGGTAAAGAGCACCTGTCATCTGTACATAGCGGGGGGGGGGACTTGGTAAAGAGCACCTGTCATCTGTACATAGCGGGGGGGGGGCCTTGGTAAAGAGCACCTGTCATCTGTACATAGCGGGGGGGGGGGGACTTGGTAAAGAGCACCTGTCATCTGTACATGGTGGGGGGGGGCTTGGTAAAGAGCACCTGTCATCTGTACATAGTGGGGGGGAGACTTGGTAAAGAGCACCTGTCACCTGTACATAGGGGGGGGGGGGACTTGGTAAAGAGCACCTGTCATCTGTACATAGCGGGGGGGGGGGACTTGGTAAAGAGCTCCTGTCATCTGTACATAGCGGGGGGGGGACTTGGTAAAGAGCACCTGTCATCTGCACATAGCGGGGGGGGGGGGGGACTTGGTAAAGAGCACCTGTCATCTGTACATAGCGGGGGGGGGGGGGGACTTGGTAAAGAGCACCTGTCATCTGTACATAGCGGGGGGGGGGACTTGGTAAAGAGCACCTGTCATCTGTACATAGCGGGGGGGGGGACTTGGTAAAGAGCACCTGTCATCTGTACATAGCGGGGGGGGGGACTTGGTAAAGAGCACCTGTCATCTGTACATAGCGGGGGGGGGGGGGGGACTTGGTAAAGAGCACCTGTCATCTGTACATAGGGGGGGGGACTTGGTAAAGAGCACCTGTCATCTGTACATAGCGGGGGGGGGGACTTGGTAAAGAGCACCTGTCATCTGTACATAGCGGGGGGGGGGACTTGGTAAAGAGCACCTGTCACCTGTACATAGGGGGGGGGGGGGACTTGGTAAAGAGCACCTGTCACCTGTACATAGGGGGGGGGGGGACTTGGTAAAGAGCACCTGTCATCTGTACATAGCGGGGGGGGACGGGACTTGGTAAAGAGCACCTGTCATCTGTACATAGCGGGGGGGGGGGGACTTGGTAAAGAGAACCTGTCATCTGTACATAGCGGGGGGGGGGGGAATTGGTAAAGAGCACCTGTCATCTGTACATAGCGGGGGGGGGGGACTTGGTAAAGAGAACCTGTCATCTGTACATAGCGGGGGGGGGACTTGGTAAAGAGCACCTGTCATCTGTACATAGCGGGGGGGGAGAGAATTGGTAAAGAGCACCTGTCATCTGTACATAGCGGGAGGGGGGGGACTTGGTAAAGAGCACCTGTCATCTGTACATAGCGGGGGGGGGGGGGACTTGGTAAAGAGCACCTATCATCTGTACATAGCGGGGGGGGGGACTTGGTAAAGAGCACCTGTCATCTGTACATAGCGGGGGGGGGGACTTGGTAAAGAGCACCTGTCATCTGTACATAGCGGGGGGGGGGGGACTTGGTAAAGAGCACCTGTCATCTGTACATAGCGGGGGGGGGGGGACTTGGTAAAGAGCACCTGTCATCTGTACATGGTGGGGGGGGGCTTGGTAAAGAGCACCTGTCATCTGTACATAGCGGGGGGGGGGGACTTGGTAAAGAGCACCTGTCATCTGTACATAGCGGGGGGGGGGGGACTTGGTAAAGAGCACCTGTCATCTGTACATGGTGGGGGGGGGCTTGGTAAAGAGCACCTGTCACCTGTACATAGGGGGGGGGGGGGACTTGGTAAAGAGCACCTGTCATCTGTACATAGCGGGGGGGGGGACTTGGTAAAGAGCTCCTGTCATCTGTACATAGCGGGGGGGGGACTTGGTAAAGAGCACCTGTCATCTGCACATAGCGGGGGGGGGGGGGGACTTGGTAAAGAGCACCTGTCATCTGTACATAGCGGGGGGGGGGGGGACTTGGTAAAGAGCACCTGTCATCTGTACATAGCGGGGGGGGGGGACTTGGTAAAGAGCACCTGTCATCTGTACATAGCGGGGGGGGGGGACTTGGTAAAGAGCACCTGTCATCTGTACATAGCGGGGGGGGGGACTTGGTAAAGAGCACCTGTCATCTGTACATAGCGGGGGGGGGGGGGGACTTGGTAAAGAGCACCTGTCATCTGTACATAGGGGGGGGGACTTGGTAAAGAGCTCCTGTCATCTGTACATAGCGGGGGGGGGACTTGGTAAAGAGCACCTGTCATCTGTACATAGCGGGGGGGGGGGACTTGGTAAAGAGCACCTGTCACCTGTACATAGGGGGGGGGGGGACTTGGTAAAGAGCACCTGTCACCTGTACATAGCGGGGGGGGGGGGACTTGGTAAAGAGCACCTGTCATCTGTACATAGCGGGGGGGGAGAACTTGGTAAAGAGCACCTGTCATCTGTACATAGGGGGGGGGGGGGACTTGGTAAAGAGCACCTGTCATCTGTACATAGCGGGGGGGACGGGACTTGGTAAAGAGCACCTGTCATCTGTACATAGCGGGGGGGGGGGGGGACTTGGTAAAGAGAACCTGTCATCTGTACATAGCGGGGGGGGGGGGAATTGGTAAAGAGCACCTGTCATCTGTACATAGCGGGGGGGGGACTTGGTAAAGAGCACCTGTCATCTGTACATAGCGGGGGGGGAGAGAATTGGTAAAGAGCACCTGTCATCTGTACATAGCGGGGGGGGGACTTGGTAAAGAGCACCTGTCATCTGTACATAGCGGGGGGGGGACTTGGTAAAGAGCACCTGTCATCTGTACATAGCGGGGGGGGGGGGGGGACTTGGTAAAGAGCTCCTGTCATCTGTACATAGCGGGGGGGGACTTGGTAAAGAGCACCTGTCACCTGTACATAGCGGGGGGGGACTTGGTAAAGAGCACCTGTCACCTGTACATAGCGGGGGGGGGGCTTGGTAAAGAGAACCTGTCATCTGTACATAGCGGGGGGGGACTTGGTAAAGAGCACCTGTCATCTGTACATAGCGGGGGGGGGGGGGCTTGGTAAAGAGCACCTGTCATCTGTACATAGCGGGGGGGGGACTTGGTAAAGAGCACCTGTCATCTGTACATAGCGGGGGGGGGACTTGGTAAAGAGCACCTGTCATCTGTACATAGCGGGGGGGGGGGGGACTTGGTAAAGAGCACCTGTCATCTGTACATAGCGGGGGGGGCTTGGTAAAGAGCACCTGTCATCTGTACATGGTGGGGGGGGGGGACTTGGTAAAGAGCACCTGTCATCTGTACATAGAGGGGGGGGGACTTGGTAAAGAGCACCTGTCACCTGTACATAGCGGGGGGGGGGGGGGGAATTGGTAAAGAGCACCTGTCATCTGTACATAGCGGGGGGGGAAAATTGGGTAAAGAGCACCTGTCATCTGTATATAGAGGGGGGGGGGGGACTTGGTAAAGAGCACCTGTCATCTGTACATAGCGGGGGGGGGGGGACTTGGTAAAGAGCACCTGTCATCTGTACATAGAGGGGGAGGGACTTGGTAAAGAGCACCTGTCATCTGTACATAGCGGGGGGGGGGGACTTGGTAAAGAGCACCTGTCATCTGTACATAGCGGGGGGGGGGGACTTGGTAAAGAGCACCTGTCATCTGTACATAGAGGGGGGGGGGACTTGGTAAAGAGCACCTGTCACCTGTACATAGCGGGGGGGGGGGGGATTGGTAAAGAGCACCTGTCATCTGTACATAGCGGGGGGGGGGACTTGGTAAAGAGCACCTGTCATCTGTACATAGCGGGGGGGGGGGGGACTTGGTAAAGAGCACCTGTCATCTGTATATAGAGGGGGGGGGACTTGGTAAAGAGCACCTGTCATCTGTACAGAGCGGGGGGGGGGGGTTGGTAAAGAGCACCTGTCATCTGTACAGAGCGGGGGGGGGGGATGGTAAAGAGCTCCTGTCATCTGTACATAGTGGGGGGGGGCTTGGTAAAGAGCACCTGTCATCTGTACATAGCGGGGGGGGGGGACTTGGTAAAGAGCACCTGTCATCTGTACATAGCGGGGAGGGGGGCTTGGTAAAGAGCACCTGTCATCTGTACATAGTGGGGGGGAGACTTGGGGCTCTCCAATACAATGAAAATACAGGGAGGGAAAACCTAAAAGAGAAAAGGAATGCAGCCGCCACATCCAATGATTGGAAAGCCGCCATATATCACGTTTTTGTTTTTGGGTGTAATGCTGCTTTAAGGGAGGATTGCCACGCCTCCATGTGACATCATTGCCCTTATAAGGAAGTAGCAGTGCGTGGCGTTCTGTGGGGATCAGCACCACGGACAGCGCAGAGGACGGCGCTGCATTCTATACACCATTCACCTAAACCCTGGGGGGACCCTGATGTAGGGGAGGGCTATGAATGGGGGGACACTGATGTAGGGGAGGGCTCTGATGGGGACCCTGATGTAGGGGAGGGCTCTGATGGGGACCCTGATGTAGGGGAGGGCTCTGATGGGGACCCTGATGTAGGGGAGGGCTCTGATGGGGACACTGATGTAGGGGAGGGCTCTGATGGGGACACTGATGTAGGGGAGGGCTCTGATGGGGACACTGATGTAGGGGAGGGCTCTGATGGGGACACTGATGTAGGGGAGGGCTATGAATGGGGACACTGATGTAGGGGAGGGCTATGAATGGGGGGACACTGATGTAGGGGAGGGCTCTGATGGGGACACTGATGTAGGGGAGGGCTCTGATGGGGACCCTGATGTAGGGGAGGGCTCTGATGGGGACCCTGATGTAGAGGAGGGCTCTGATGGGGACACTGATGTAGGGGAGGGCTCTGATGGGGACACTGATGTAGGGGAGGGCTCTGATGGGGACACTGATGTAGGGGAGGGCTATGAATGGGGGGACCCTGATGTAGGGGAGGGCTCTGATGGGGACACTGATGTAGGGGAGGGCAATGATGGGGACCCTGATGTAGAGGAGGGCTATGATGGGGACCCTGATGTAGGGGAGGGCTATGATGGGGACACTGATGTAGGGGAGGGCTCTGATGGGGACCATGATGTAGGGGAGGGCTCTGATGGGGACCCTGATGTAGGGGAGGGCTCTGATGGGGACCCTGATGTAGGGGAGGGCTCTGATGGGGACCCTGATGTAGGGGAGGGCTCTGATGGGGACCCTGATGTAGAGGAGGGCTCTGATGGGGACCCTGATGCAGGGGAGGGCTCTGATGGGGAC
The DNA here is from genome assembly GCF_905171775.1 of Rana temporaria. Lineage (NCBI taxonomy): Eukaryota > Metazoa > Chordata > Amphibia > Anura > Ranidae > Rana > Rana temporaria. The sequence continues at coordinate 183,874,758 of NC_053497.1, forward strand.
ACTGATGCAGGGGAGGGCTCTGATAGGGACCCTGATGTAGGGGAGGGCTCTGATGGGGACACTGATGTAGGGGAGGGCTCTGATGGGGACCATGATGTAGGGGAGGGCTCTGATGGGGACCCTGATGCAGGGGAGGGCTCTGATAGGGACCCTGATGTAGGGGAGGGCTCTGATGGGGACCCTGATGTAGGGGAGGGCTCTGATGGGGACCCTGATGTAGGGGAGGGCTCTGATGGGGACCCTGATGTAGGGGAGGGCTATGATGGGGACCCTGATGTAGCGGAGGGCTCTGATGGGGACACTGATGTAGGGGAGGGCTCTGATGGGGACACTGATGTAGGGGAGGGCTCTGATGGGGACACTGATGTAGGGGAGGGCTCTGATGGGGACACTGATGTAGGGGAGGGCTCTGATGGGGACCCTGATGTAGGGGAGGGCTCTGATGGGGACCCTGATGTAGGGGAGGGTTATGATGGGGACCCTGATGTAGGGGAGGGCTCTGATGGGGAACCTGATGTAGAGGAGGGCTCTGATGGGGACCCTGATGTAGGGGAGGGCTATGATGGGGACCCTGATGTAGAGGAGGGCTATGATGGGGACCCTGATGTAGGGGGGGGCTCTGATGGGGACCCTGATGTAGGGGGGGGGCTCTGATGGGGACCCTGATGCAGGGGGGGGCTCTGATGGGGACCCTGATGCAGGGGAGGGCTCTGATGGGGACCCTGATGCAGGGGAGGGCTCTGATGGGGACCCTGATGTAGGGGGGGGCTCTGATGGGGACACTGATGTAGGGGGGGGCTCTGATGGGGACCCTGATGCAGGGGGAGGGCTCTGATGGGGACCCTGATGTAGGGGGGGCTCTGATGGGGACCCTGATGCAGGGGGGGGCTCTGATGGGGACCCTGATGCAGGGGAGGGCTCTGATGGGGACCCTGATGCAGGGGAGGGCTCTGATGGGGACCCTGATGTAGGGGAGGGCTCTGATGGGGACCCTGATGCAGGGGGGGGCTCTGATGGGGACCCTGATGCAGGGGAGGGCTCTGATGGGGACCCTGATGCAGGGGAGGTCTCTGATGGGGACCCTGATGTAGGGGAGGGCTCTGATGGGGACCCTGATGCAGGGGAGGTCTCTGATGGGGACCCTGATGTAGGGGAGGGCTCTGATGGGGACCCTGATGTAGGGGGGGGGGCTCTGATGGGGACCCTGATGCAGGGGAGGGCTCTGATGGGGACCCTGATGCAGGGGAGGGCTCTGATGGGGACCCTGATGTAGGGGGGGGCTCTGATGGGGACACTGATGTAGGGGAGGGCTCTGATGGGGACACTGATGTAGGGGAGGGCTATGAATGGGGACACTGATGCAGGGGAGGGCTCTGATGGGGACACTGATGTAGGGGAGGGCTATGATGGGGACCCTGATGTAGGGGAGGGCTCTGATGGGGACCCTGATGTAGGGGAGGGCTCTGATGGGGACACTGATGTAGGGGAGGACTCTGATGGGGACACTGATGTAGGGGAGGACTCTGATGGGGACCCTGATGTAGGGGAGGGCTCTGATGGGGACCCTGATGTAGGGGGGGGGCTCTGATGGGGACCCTGATGTAGGGGAGGGCTCTGATGGGGACACTGATGTAGGGGAGGGCTCTGATGGGGACACTGATGTAGGGGAGGACTCTGATGGGGACCCTGATGTAGGGGAGGGCTCTGATGGGGACCCTGATGTAGAGGAGGGCTATGATGGGGACCCTGATGTAGGGGGGGGCTCTGATGGGGACCCTGATGTAGGGGAGGGCTCTGATGGGGACCCTGATGCAGGGGAGGGCTCTGATGGGGACCCTGATGTAGGGGAGGGCTCTGATGGGGACACTGATGTAGGGGAGGGCTCTGATGGGGACCCTGATGTAGGGGAGGGCTATGATGGGGACCCTGATGTAGGGGGGGGCTCTGATGGGGACCCTGATGTAGGGGGGGGCTCTGATGGGGACCCTGATGTAGGGGGGGGCTCTGATGGGGACCCTGATGCAGGGGGGGGCTCTGATGGGGACCCTGATGTAGGGGGGGGCTCTGATGGGGACCCTGATGTAGGGGGGGGCTCTGATGGGGACCCTGATGCAGGGGAGGGCTCTGATGGGGACCCTGATGTAGGGGGGGGCTCTGATGGGGACCCTGATGTAGGGGAGGACTCTGATGGGGACCCTGATGTAGGGGAGGGCTATGATGGGGACCCTGATGTAGGGGGGGGCTCTGATGGGGACCCTGATGTAGGGGAGGGCTCTGATGGGGAATGATATCATACTGATTGCTCCAGATTAAACCGTCCAGTGACTGGAAGGGGTTAATGTGGAGGGAAAGTTGACATTTTGGTGTCATTAGATCAGCGCTCATTTTTAGCACATGACTTCATAGCGAGCAGCAGAACGCTCCGCGCACGAGAGAGAGAGCGCGCGCGCGCACGTCTCGCTAATGCTAATCAGAGCAGCGTGGAGGAGATGTAGGCGGGGATGTGATCAGCGACAAGAAAGGTGTGAAGGAGGACGATGATTACTTCTCATCTTCCTGCAATGCTAATACCGCGCATCATCACCCCCACCCCCCCTCAAACCGCTGGACCCCCGATATAAGCGCCCGGTCACAGAGATCACAAAAAGAATCACATTTTGATTTTATTTTATACTTCCACATTTTGTCATTTTCACTTCCTGGCGTCTCTACGGGACGACGGACATGCGATCAATAACTCGCCGGATGGGGAAAGCTGTACGAGATTTTATAAATTTTTTTTTTTTTTTATTTTTGTTTTGACTTTTTATCTATTTTCTACATTTTTACATGTAAGCTGCCATGAAGGTGTCAGGAGATGCGATGTGAAAAGCAGCGAAACGGACCAAACAGAGCGCCGCCCATCACAATGATGGCCAATTGGAAGGGAGATAAGGCAGGAAAGAGGCGGGACAGAACCAGAAACCGCGGCGGTCATCACCATTTCCATTAGACATGTGCACTGCCGAATTTTTTTTTTTTTTCATTTTTGTTTCATTCGTTTTTTGTTTGTTTTTTTGTTTTTCGGGTCATTATATATATATATATATATATATATATATATATATATATATATATATATATATATATATATATATATATATATATATATATATATATATATATATATATATATATATATATATATATATATATATATATATATATATATATATATATATAATTTATTTATTTATTTTTTTATTGTTTTTAAAACATTTTTTTCTTTTTTTTACATGCTGTGACCCAGAAAACACAGGTATGCCACCCTAGACCACCAGGGATGACAATGACACAAATAATGGATGCCAATCAGTGCCCACAATGGGCATCACTGATTGGCAAGCACTGATTGGCATCCATTAGTACAACACATACGATAGTGCCGCCAATCCGTGCCCATCCATGCTGCCTATCTGTGCCCATCCATGCCGCCTATCCGTGCCTATCCGTGCCACCTATCAGTGCCCATCAATGCCACCACATCAGTGCCACCTCATTGGTGCCCATCAGTGAAGGAGAAAACGTACTTATTTACAATGTTTTATAACAGAAACAAAAAAAAAATATTTTTTCTACATTTTCGTCCTTTTTTTTATTTTTTTTGCAGAAAATAAAAATCGCAGAGGTGATCAAATATCACCAAAATAAATCTCTATTTGTGGGAACAAAATGATAAAAATTTAGTTTGGGTACAGTGTAGCAATTATTGCGCAATTGTCATTCAAAGTGCAACAGTGCTGAAAGCTAAGAATTGGTCTGGGCGGGAAGGTGTATAAGTGCCCCCTAATATGGAAGGGGTTAAATACAGTATGTAAAATAATATATATAATTTTACATACTGTCTTTTAAAAAAAACAATTAATATATATTTATATATTTTTAACATACTGTTACCAGTCAGTGTCTGTGATCACCAGTTATATGATGACGCTGCACTGTACTGGTGACAGGATGTAAAAAATAAAATAAAAAATAATGAAAAACAATTTTTTTTCTTAATTTTCCAAAAAATAATGACAAAAAATGACAACTTTGAAAAACACGCCATGGCTCTCACTAAGTACGTTGGAGTGTGTACTTTCCAAAAAAGGGTAATTTGGGGGTATTTGTACTATTCCTGGCGATTTCGGGTCTCACGAAATGAGATCGGCCACCAGGATTGATCGATTATCGGATATACCGTAAATCCTTCATTAGCGGTCCTGCGCGGTTCTCATAATGGCGAATTGCGACCTCGGATTCTAAGCCCAATGAGGTTCTCTTTAGGTAACGTACAAACAGATTTCACCTTCGCGTTTCCCCCTCGCGGTCTTATAACGTCTCCAACTCACGCAGACTTTTCCCGTCTCATACACAGATTAGTGGTGATTATTTCCAACCGCGGCATTTAACGTGATCCAATCGAGACAGAAAATTACACAGAGCGACCGTCGGCTGCATAAAAGGTCACCCTTCACTCAGAGGAAACTTCCTGCGCCGAACTGTTAATTCTGAGTGCGAAGGTTGTAATAAATATAATCTACTCTCCCCGAGACTTTTGTATGTCAGACAAACCAACCAACCGGAGGTGTCAGGCGCTAAAGAGGAGCGAATGATGGAGAATAAACTCCAATCATGACCTAATAGAGCGAAAGCTGGAATGGTTTGTGTCTCTGCCCCTCCCACAAGTCCTGGTAGTTGTGTCTCTGCCCCTCCACAATGATCCAGTAGTTTGTGTCTCTGCCCCTCCCACAATGGGGAGATTTCCTGCAGTAGTTTGTGTCTCTGCCCCTCCCACAATGGGGAGATTTCCTGCAGTAGTTTGTGTCTCTGCCCCTCCCACAATGGGGAGATTTCCTGCAGTAGTTTGTGTCTCTGCCCCTCCCACAATGGGGAGATTTCCTGCAGTAGTTTGTGTCTCTGCCCCTCCCACAATACTGAGATTTCCTGCAGTAGTTTGTGTCTCTGCCCCTCCCACAATGGGGAGATTTCCTGCAGTAGTTTGTGTCTCTGCCCCTCCCACAATGAGGAGATTTCCTGCAGTAGTTTGTGTCTCTGCCCCTCCCACAATGGTGAGATTTCCTGCAGTAGTTTGTGTCTCTGCCCCTCCCACAATGGGGAGATTTCCCTGCAGTAGTTTGTGTCTCTGCCCCTCCCACAATGGGGAGATTTCCTGCAGTAGTTTGTGTCTCTGCCCCTCCCACAATGGGGAGATTTCCTGCAGTAGTTTGTGTCTCTGCCCCTCCCACAATGGGGAGATTTCCTGCAGTAGTTTGTGTCTCTGCCCCTCCCACAATGGGGAGATTTCCTGCAGTAGTTTGTGTCTCTGCCCCTCCCACAATGGGGAGATTTCCTGCAGTAGTTTGTGTCTCTGCCCCTCCCACAATGAGGAGATTTCCTGCAGTAGTTTGTGTCTCTGCCCCTCCCACAATGGGGAGATTTCCTGCAGTAGTTTGTGTCTCTGCCCCTCCCACAATGGGGAGATTTCCTGCAGTAGTTTGTGTCTCTGCCCCTCCCACAATGAGGAGATTTCCTGCAGTAGTTTGTGTCTCTGCCCCTCCCACAATGGGGAGATTTTCCTGCAGTAGTTTGTGTCTCTGCCCCTCCCACAATGGGGAGATTTTCCTGCAGTAGTTTGTGTCTCTGCCCCTCCCACAATGGGGAGATTTCCTGCAGTAGTTTGTGTCTCTGCCCCTCCCACAATGAGGAGATTTCCTGCAGTAGTTTGTGTCTCTGCCCCTCCCACAATGGGGAGATTTCCTGCAGTAGTTTGTGTCTCTGCCCCTCCCACAATGGGGAGATTTCCTGCAGTAGTTTGTGTCTCTGCCCCTCCCACAATGAGGAGATTTTCCTGCAGTAGTTTGTGTCTCTGCCCCTCCCACAATGAGGAGATTTCCTGCAGTAGTTTGTGTCTCTGCCCCTCCCACAATGGGGAGATTTCCTGCAGTAGTTTGTGTCTCTGCCCCTCCCACAATGAGATTTCCTGCAGTAGTTTGTGTCTCTGCCCCTCCCACAATACTGAGATTTCCTGCAGTAGTTTGTGTCTCTGCCCCTCCCACAATGGGGAGATTTCCTGCAGTAGTTTGTGTCTCTGCCCCTCCCACAATGAGGAGATTTCCTGCAGTAGTTTGTGTCTCTGCCCCTCCCACAATGGTGAGATTTCCTGCAGTAGTTTGTGTCTCTGCCCCTCCCACAATGGGGAGATTTCCTGCAGTAGTTTGTGTCTCTGCCCCTCCCACAATGGGGAGATTTCCTGCAGTAGTTTGTGTCTCTGCCCCTCCCACAATGGGGAGATTTCCTGCAGTAGTTTGTGTCTCTGCCCCTCCCACAATGGGGAGATTTCCTGCAGTAGTTTGTGTCTCTGCCCCTCCCACAATGGGGAGATTTCCTGCAGTAGTTTGTGTCTCTGCCCCTCCTACAATGGAGAGATTTCCTGCAGTAGTTTGTGTCTCTGCCCCTCCCACAATGGGGAGGTTTCCTGCAGTAGTTTGTGTCTCTGCCCCTCCCACAATGAGGAGATTTCCTGTAGTAGTTTGTGTCCCTGCCCCTCCCACAATGGGGAGATTTCCTGCAGTAGTTTGTGTCTCTGCCCCTCCCACAATGGGGAGATTTCCTGTAGTAGTTTGTGTCTCTGCCCCTCCCACAATGGTGAGATTTCCTGCAGTAGTTTGTGTCTCTGCCCCTCCCACAATGGGGAGATTTCCTGCAGTAGTTTGTGTCTCTGCCCCTCCCACAATGAGGAGATTTCCTGCAGTAGTTTGTGTCTTTGCCCCGCCCACAATGGGGGGGGGCAGATCTGATTCCCGTCATTCGGAGGCGGAGTGATTTTCCCGGGACAGGTAGACTAGTTGGTGGTGTTCTGGGGGGTCAGTAGACCAGTTGGTTGTGTTCTGGGGGGTCAGTAGGCCAGTTGGTGGTGTTCTGGGGGGTCAGTAGGCCAGTTGGTGGTGTTCTGTGGGATCAGTAGACCAGTTGGTGGTGTTCTGGGGGATTAGGCCAGTTGGTGGTGTTCTGGGGGATCAGTAGACCAGTTGGTTGTATTCTGGGGGATCAGTAGGCCAGTTGGTGGTGTTCTGGGGGATCAGTAGGCCAGTTGGTGGTGTTCTGGGGGATCAGTAGGCCAGTTGGTGGTGTTCTGGGGGTCAGTAGACCAGTTGGTGGTGTTCTGGGGGATCAGTAGGCCAGTTGGTGGTGTTCTGGGGGATCAGTAGGCCAGTTGGTGGTGTTCTGGGGGTCAGTAGACCAGTTGGTGGTGTTCTGGGGGATCAGTAGGACAGTTGGTTGTGTTCTGGGGGTCAGTAGACCAGTTGGTGGTGTTCTGGGGGATCAGTAGGACAGTTGGTTGTGTTCTGGGGATCAGTAGGCCAGTTGGTGGTGTTCTGGGGGTCAGTAGACCAGTTGGTGGTGTTCTGGGGGATCAGTAGGCCAGTTGGTGGTGTTCTGGGGGATCAGTAGACCAGTTGGTTGTGTTCTGGGGATCAGTAGACCAGTTGGTGGTGTTCTGGGGGATCAATAGGCCAGTTGGTTGTGTTCTGGGGGATCAGTAGGCCAGTTGGTGGTGTTCTGGGGGATCAGTAGGCCAGTTGGTGGTGTTCTGGGGGATCAGTAGGCCAGTTGGTGGTGTTCTGGGGGATTAGTAGGCCAGTTGGTGGTGTTCTGGGGGATCAGTAGGCCAGTTGGTGGTGTTCTGGGGGATCAGTAGGACAGTTGGTTGTGTTCTGGGGATCAGTAGACCAGTTGGTGGTGTTCTGGGGGATCAGTAGACCAGTTGGTTGTGTTCTGGGGGATCAGTAGGCCAGTTGGTGGTGGTCTGGGGGATCAGTAGGCCAGTTGGTGGTGGTCTGGGGGATCAGTAGGCCAGTTGGTGGTGTTCTGGGGGATCAGTAGGCCAGTTGGTGGTGTTCTGGGGGATTAGTAGGCCAGTTGGTGGTGTTCTGGGGGATCAGTAGGCCAGTTGGTGGTGTTCTGGGGGATCAGTAGGACAGTTGGTTGTGTTCTGGGGATCAGTAGACCAGTTGGTGGTGTTCTGGGGGATCAGTAGGACAGTTGGTTGTGTTCTGGGGATCAGTAGGCCAGTTGGTGGTGTTCTGGGGGATCAGTAGGACAGTTGGTTGTGTTCTGGGGATCAGTAGGCCAGTTGGTGGTGTTCTGGGGGATCAGTAGGCCAGTTGGTGGTGTTCTGGGGGATCAGTAGGACAGTTGGTTGTGTTCTGGGGATCAGTAGACCAGTTGGTGGTGTTCTGGGGGATCAGTAGGACAGTTGGTTGTGTTCTGGGGATCAGTAGGCCAGTTGGTGTTGTTCTGGGGGATCAGTAGGACAGTTGGTTGTGTTCTGGGGATCAGTAGGCCAGTTGGTGGTGTTCTGGGGGATCAGTAGGCCAGTTGGTGGTGTTCTGGGGGATCAGTAGGACAGTTGGTTGTGTTCTGGGGATCAGTAGACCAGTTGGTGGTGTTCTGGGGGATCAGTAGGACAGTTGGTTGTGTTCTGGGGATCAGTAGGCCAGTTGGTGGTGTTCTGGGGGATCAGTAGGCCAGTTGGTGGTGTTCTGGGGGATCAGTAGGCCAGTTGGTGGTGTTCTGGGGTATTAGTAGGCCAGTTGGTGGTGTTCTGGGGGATCAGTAGGCCAGTTGGTGGTGTTCTGGGGGATCAGTAGGACAGTTGGTTGTGTTCTGGGGATCAGTAGGCCAGTTGGTGTTCTGGGGGATCAGTAGGCCAGTTGGTGGTGTTCTGGGGGATTAGTAGGCCAGTTGGTGGTGTTCTGGGGGATCAGTAGGCCAGTTGGTGGTGTTCTGGGGATCAGTAGGACAGTTGGTTGTGTTCTGGGGATTAGTAGACCAGTTGGTGGTGTTCTGGGGGATCAGTAGGACAGTTGGTTGTGTTCTGGGGATCAGTAGGCCAGTTGGTGGTGTTCTGGGGGATCAGTAGACCAGTTGGTGGTGTTCTGGGGTATTAGTAGGCCAGTTGGTGGTGTTCTGGGGATCAGTAGACCAGTTGGTTGTGTTCTGGGGATCAGTAGACCAGTTGGTGGTGTTCTGGGGTATTAGTAGGCCAGTTGGTGGTGTTCTGGGGGATCAGTAGGCCAGTTGGTGGTGTTCTGGGGATCAGTAGGCCAGTTGGTGTTGTTCTGGGGGATCAGTAGGACAGTTGGTTGTGTTCTGGGGATCAGTAGGCCAGTTGGTGGTGTTCTGGGGGATCAGTAGGCCAGTTGGTGGTGTTCTGGGGGATCAGTAGGACAGTTGGTTGTGTTCTGGGGATCAGTAGGCCAGTTGGTGGTGTTCTGGGGATCATTAGGCCAGTTGGTGGTGTTCTGGGGGATTAGTAGGCCAGTTGGTGGTGTTCTGGGGGATCAGTAGACCAGTTGGTTGTGTTCTGGGGATCAGTAGGCCAGTTGGTGGTGTTCTGGGGGATTAGTAGGCCAGTTGGTGGTGTTCTGGGGGATCAGTAGGCCAGTTGGTGGTGTTCTGGGGGATCAGTAGGACAGTTGGTTGTGTTCTGGGGATCAGTAGACCAGTTGGTGGTGTTCTGGGGGATCAGTAGGACAGTTGGTTGTGTTCTGGGGATCAGTAGGCCAGTTGGTGTTGTTCTGGGGGATCAGTAGGACAGTTGGTTGTGTTCTGGGGATCAGTAGGCCAGTTGGTGGTGTTCTGGGGATCAGTAGACCAGTTGGTGTTGTTCTGGGGGATCAGTAGGACAGTTGGTTGTGTTCTGGGGATCAGTAGACCAGTTGGTGGTGTTCTGGGGGATCAGTAGGACAGTTGGTTGTGTTCTGGGGATCAGTAGGCCAGTTGGTGGTGTTCTGGGGGATCAGTAGACCAGTTGGTGGTGTTCTGGGGGATCAGTAGGCCAGTTGGTGGTGTTCTGGGGGATCAGTAGGACAGTTGGTTGTGTTCTGGGGATCAGTAGGCCAGTTGGTGTTGTTCTGGGGGATCAGTAGGACAGTTGGTTGTGTTCTGGGGATCAGTAGGCCAGTTGGTGGTGTTCTGGGGGATCAGTAGGCCAGTTGGTGGTGTTCTGGGGGATCAGTAGGACAGTTGGTTGTGTTCTGGGGATCAGTAGGCCAGTTGGTGGTGTTCTGGGGGATCATTAGGCCAGTTGGTGGTGTTCTGGGGGATTAGTAGGCCAGTTGGTGGTGTTCTGGGGGATTAGTAGGCCAGTTGGTGGTGTTCTGGGGGATCAGTAGACCAGTTGGTTGTGTTCTGGGGATCAGTAGGACAGTTGGTGGTGTTCTGGGGGATTAGTAGGCCAGTTGGTGGTGTTCTGGGGGATCAGTAGACCAGTTGGTTGTGTTCTGGGGATCAGTAGACCAGTTGGTTGTGTTCTGGGGGATCAGTAGACCAGTTGGTTGTGTTCTGGGGGATCAGTAGACCAGTTGGTGGTGTTCTGGGGTATTAGTAGGCCAGTTGGTGGTGTTCTGGGGATCAGTAGACCAGTTGGTGGTGTTCTGGGGTATTAGTAGGCCAGTTGGTGGTGTTCTGGGGGATTAGTAGGCCAGTTGGTGGTGTTCTGGGGGATTAGTAGGCCAGTTGGTGGTGTTCTGGGGGATCAGTAGACCAGTTGGTTGTGTTCTGGGGATCAGTAGGACAGTTGGTGGTGTTCTGGGGGATTAGTAGGCCAGTTGGTGGTGTTCTGGGGGATCAGTAGACCAGTTGGTTGTGTTCTGGGGATCAGTAGACCAGTTGGTTGTGTTCTGGGGGATCAGTAGACCAGTTGGTTGTGTTCTGGGGGATCAGTAGACCAGTTGGTGGTGTTCTGGGGTATTAGTAGGCCAGTTGGTGGTGTTCTGGGGATCAGTAGACCAGTTGGTGGTGTTCTGGGGTATTAGTAGGCCAGTTGGTGGTGTTCTGGGGGATCAGTAGACCAGTTGGTGGTGTTCTGGGGGATCATTAGGCCAGTTGGTGGTGTTCTGGGGGATTAGTAGGCCAGTTGGTGGTGTTCTGGGGGATCAGTAGACCAGTTGGTTGTGTTCTGGGGATCAGTAGGCCAGTTGGTGGTGTTCTGGGGGATTAGTAGGCCAGTTGGTGGTGTTCTGGGGGATCAGTAGGCCAGTTGGTGGTGTTCTGGGGGATCAGTAGGACAGTTGGTTGTGTTCTGGGGATCAGTAGACCAGTTGGTGGTGTTCTGGGGGATCAGTAGGACAGTTGGTTGTGTTCTGGGGATCAGTAGGCCAGTTGGTGGTGTTCTGGGGGATCAGTAGACCAGTTGGTGGTGTTCTGGGGGATTAGTAGGCCAGTTGGTGGTGTTCTGGGGGATTAGTAGGCCAGTTGGTGGTGTTCTGGGGGATTAGTAGGCCAGTTGGTGGTGTTCTGGGGGATCAGTAGACCAGTTGGTTGTGTTCTGGGGATCAGTAGGACAGTTGGTGGTGTTCTGGGGGATTAGTAGGCCAGTTGGTGGTGTTCTGGGGGATCAGTAGACCAGTTGGTTGTGTTCTGGGGATCAGTAGACCAGTTGGTTGTGTTCTGGGGGATCAGTAGACCAGTTGGTTGTGTTCTGGGGGATCAGTAGACCAGTTGGTGGTGTTCTGGGGTATTAGTAGGCCAGTTGGTGGTGTTCTGGGGATCAGTAGACCAGTTGGTTGTGTTCTGGGGGATCAGTAGACCAGTTGGTGGTGTTCTGGGGGATCAGTAGGCCAGTTGGTGGTGTTCTGGGGGATCAGTAGGACAGTTGGTTGTGTTCTGGGGATCAGTAGGCCAGTTGGTGTTGTTCTGGGGGATCAGTAGGACAGTTGGTTGTGTTCTGGGGATCAGTAGGCCAGTTGGTGGTGTTCTGGGGATCAGTAGGCCAGTTGGTGGTGTTCTGGGGGATCAGTAGGACAGTTGGTTGTGTTCTGGGGATCAGTAGGCCAGTTGGTGGTGTTCTGGGGGATCATTAGGCCAGTTGGTGGTGTTCTGGGGGATTAGTAGGCCAGTTGGTGGTGTTCTGGGGGATTAGTAGGCCAGTTGGTGGTGTTCTGGGGGATCAGTAGACCAGTTGGTTGTGTTCTGGGGATCAGTAGGACAGTTGGTGGTGTTCTGGGGGATTAGTAGGCCAGTTGGTGGTGTTCTGGGGGATCAGTAGACCAGTTGGTTGTGTTCTGGGGATCAGTAGACCAGTTGGTTGTGTTCTGGGGGATCAGTAGACCAGTTGGTTGTGTTCTGGGGGATCAGTAGACCAGTTGGTGGTGTTCTGGGGTATTAGTAGGCCAGTTGGTGGTGTTCTGGGGATCAGTAGACCAGTTGGTGGTGTTCTGGGGTATTAGTAGGCCAGTTGGTGGTGTTCTGGGGATCAGTAGACCAGTTGGTGGTGTTCTGGGGGATCATTAGGCCAGTTGGCTGATTTTTTGTCTCATTATTAATTATTATAACTATTTTGTGAATTAATTATTAATATTATAAATTGAATAATAATTCTAAAATTAATAATTATTATAATTAATTTATTATTATTATTTTACACCTTTTTCTTACTTCACTGACTGTGAACATGACCGCGTTTCTTCGTGCTCATGAATAATTATTATTAAATCATTCCGATTATAAAAATGATATTATTATAATGCTAATAATACATAAAAAAAATTATATTAATTTTATAAATTCATTATAATAATTTAATTATTATTTTACTTATCATTATGTAAACAAAATATCATTTCTGCCACAACGACGAGTTTCTCTTTAAAAGTTGAGTAATTTTTTTTTGTGTCTTATTTTCCCGGGAAAGTTTTGGCTGCCGGAAAACGCCGATCCTCCAAACCGGGAACAGAGAGTCTCGGGCGTCTATTTCGCTTTCAGAGAAGTTGAAAAACATTTTTTCTGTGTTTGTGAGAAAGAAAATAAAACGCACGCACGCACGGTTGGAGTTCCGCTCTAATTAACAGTTTACAAAATTCCAGAAAATAACGGATGGCGGTGTTGAGGGAACTCGCGAAGCCGACGAGGAATCTGGCTGAAGTTCAACTGGAGACTAAAAATCAGTTTTCTAAAACAATTCCTCAGAAAAAGAAACGCAAAATCCGGCGCTCCGTATTCCTGGGATGTGGGATCCGGACGCCGGATTGGTGAATGGCGGTAGCTGGAGGGTTCAGTCCTCTGATGTCACCGCGTTTTTTTTTTCTCTTTGTTACATTGTTAGCCAAAGTGAAATCCAAGTTGGAAAAAGAAACGTCCATCAAAGTCACCAAAGATCCCTCTCTGGCCAACTGCGTCAAAGTGATCCCTCTCTGGCCAACTGCGTCAAAGTGATCCCTCTCTGGCCAACTGCGTCAAAGTGATCCCTCTCTGGCCAACTGCGTCAAAGTGATCCCTCTCTGGCCAACTGCGTCAAAGTGATCCCTCTCTGGCCAACTGCGTCAAAGTGATCCCTCTCTGGCCAACTGCGTCAAAGTGATCCCTCTCTGGCCAACTGCATTAAAGTGATCCTTCTTCAGTCAACTGCGTCAAAGTGATCCCTCTCTGGCCAACTGCGTCAAAGTGATCCCTCTCTGGCCAACTGCGTCAAAGTGATCCCTCTCTGGCCAACTGCATTAAAGTGATCCTTCTTCAGTCAACTGCGTCAAAGTGATCCCTCTCTGGCCAACTGCGTCAAAGTGATCCCTCTCTGGCCAACTGCGTCAAAGTGATCCCTCTCTGGCCAACTGCGTCAAAGTGATCCCTCTCTGGCCAACTGCATCAAAGTGATCCCTCTCTGGCCAACTGCGTCAAAGTGATCCCTCTCTGGCCAACTGCGTCAAAGTGATCCCTCTCTGGCCAACTGCATTAAAGTGATCCTTCTTCAGTCAACTGCGTCAAAGTGATCCCTCTCTGGCCAACTGCGTCAAAGTGATCCCTCTCTGGCCAACTGCGTCAAAGTGATCCCTCTCTGGCCAACTGCGTCAAAGTGATCCCTCTCTGGCCAACTGCATTAAAGTGATCCTTCTTCAGTCAACTGCGTCAAAGTGATCCCTCTCTGGCCAACTGCGTCAAAGTGATCCCTCTCTGGCCAACTGCGTCAAAGTGATCCCTCTCTGGCCAACTGCGTCAAAGTGATCCCTCTCTGGCCAACTGCGTCAAAGTGATCCCTCTCTGGCCAACTGCGTCAAAGTGATCCCTCTCTGGCCAACTGCGTCAAAGTGATCCCTCTCTGGCCAACTGCATTAAAGTGATCCTTCTTCAGTCAACTGCGTCAAAGTGATCCCTCTCTGGCCAACTGCGTCAAAGTGATCCCTCTCTGGCCAACTGCGTCAAAGTGATCCCTCTCTGGCCAACTGCATCGCCGCCATTACTAATAAAAAATAATAATAATAATAAAAATGCCATAAAACTATCCCCTATTTTGAAGACGCGATAACTTTTGCGCAATCCAATCAACATACGCTTATTCCAGCGTTTATAACAACAAAGGTGAAAAATAAGACGTAATCAATTTAGATATAAAAGCACAAATGCAGTGACTGAGTCCTTTGGATATAGTAAAGTCCAAAAAGAAGCGGATGTGAATCCTTCACCACCAAGTGATTTGATGAAACTTTTTTTTTCTGCGATTCGCCGCACACGTCAGTCTGCGACTTTCACCGAATCGTCGGGACCACCTATTTCTGGGATGGTCAACCAGGCGGGCAGAATACCTCTGCAGGTTATAATGATGACAACCAAGTCTCCGGGATATTGAGATAGTAACCCTCCCCTCACACAAAGGAGCGTCCACAGGTAGGAGCAAGGGGAGGCGATTTCCCCCCCCTCTCCCTGTAATCGTCAAGGTGTTGTAGTTGCCAGCTACAGTGGCCGCCGCTGACTTTTTTTTTTTTGAGTCAGCCGGCTGCTCTCTGTCCTGACGCAAATCCGCGTCACTTTGTATTGGAAATTACTCAGGCCAGGAGTACCATCCCCCCCTATAAATATAGCCTAGAGAATATACATCTTATTATATTGCATGGGTGACCTTTAAAATTATGCCCCCCCCCCCCCCTGAAAAAAGTTCTGCTTACGCCTATGCCCTCACAGCAGGACCGAAATATCCAGGGGGTGGGAGGTAATCATATAAAAAAAAATAAACTCCAATAGTGTAATACCGCAAAAATAAATTTACTGGAAAAACAGCCGATTGGCTACTTTACAAGGGTTGAAAACGAGATGCGCATGGATGAAAGCGATTGCCGGCAAAGGAAACGGCAAGCATGTACCCGAGCTTTCCCGGGGATCATGCGGGGCTGCGATGGCGTCAGCGGGTAGCTCCGCCCGTGACATGTTTCGTCGCACGTGACGTCCTTCCTGGGACAATTGTTCGCAGCCAAGAGGGCTGGTGAGTGGAGCAAAGTCGGGGAGGACTGGGGAGGCGCGCCTGAGAGAACCGGGAGATTGCAGTTTGAGAGATGGGTGCAGAACCAGTGGAGAGAGGACTGCGGAGATGGGCAGCGGACAAAGAGTCTTGAAAAGAGCTATCTGGGAGTGGTAGGTGAGCAGAGGACAGCTAGCGCCTGAACTATTCTACACCACAGGGGCCCGGGGTCCCTGCCCACAAAAGGCAATTCATTGGCTTACACAGGTTACACAGCGCAATTGCTTACTTGCCCCGGCGTAACGAATGCTCCTGATTCTGGAACCTCGCTACGCCGACTGCAGCCTAAGATCTGCGCGGCATAAGGCTCTTATGCCCGCATATCTTAGGCTGCATTCTTGCGGTGGCCGCTAGGTGGCGCTCCCATTGTAATCTGTGTATAGTATGCAAATTGCATACTAACACCGATTCACAACGTTGCGCGAGCCCTGCGTACGCAATTTACGTTGTTTCCGTACGGCGGTTTTTGCGTAAGGCTGCCCCTGCTATTAGCAGGGGCAGCCAATGTTAAGTATACCCGTCGTTCCCGCATCGCGAAATTTGAATTTTACGTAGTTTGCGTAAGTGATTCGTGAATGGCGCTGGACGCCATTCACGTTCAACTTTGAAGCAAATGACGTCCTTGCGACGTCATTTGCCGCAATGCACGTCGGGAAAGTTTCCCGACGGAGCATGCGCTCTACGATCGGCGCGGGAACGCGCCTAATTTAAATGATTCCCGCCCCCTACGGGATCATTTCAATTGCGCGCGCTTGCGCCAGGCATTTTGCCGGCGCGCCCGCGCAATTTACGGAGCTTCTGCTCTATGAATAGAGGGCAGCGCAAAAAAATTGCGGGGGCGCAGGGCAAAATCGTTGCCCTGCGCCTCCGTAATAAATGCGCAAATCTACTTGAATCCGGCCCACTGTCTGCTAAAAAAAATAAAAATAGAAAGGCGTCACCAGAACAGGAAGTCAGGGGAAATCTCTCCCCAGAACGCAAAAAAAAAAAATAGTAATGTACACACATTAATAAGTTTTAAAAAGGAAATTCAGCCGGGGGAACATTGCCCCTCCCCCCATCAATCTTCTGCACCACCATCTTTGGATATCCCACGTCTAAGCAAATCTCCTGCAAGTTGAGAAGACCGGCGGCACATCTGGGTTGCGTGCTATTGGACCTTGTGCGCAGAGATGTTCCCGCAGATCCCAAACATCTGCACTGTGTGCGAGCGCGCAGAATCTTCCCGACGTGCACACGCCCCCTCGGTGTGTAACGCAGCTTCAAGGGATGTGTGATATACACAGCACGCCGAGCAGGAAGTGGGGAAGTGGAGCGGTGCAGCGTGAAAAAATAGGTAATAGACTTTCATGATATAGGGGGAAATTATCCAATCACGGGAGAGGGAAGGGGGGAGGGGAGGAACGTGACAGAAAAAAGAGGATTTCATGGGTGAAGGTCTGATTTTTAAATTCAGGTTCTTACATTAGTTGTATTTAAAAATACATTGTTGCTATATTATGTTATATTATATTTGCTTTATTGTACTATATTTAAAATATTTGCATTTTAATATGTTAGAAATATTTTCTATTTTTATCTTTGATATATTAAATTTTTTGCTATATTATAATATCATTTTGTAGCCAACCTGACCTTGGCTTGGTATCAAGAGATCCCCGAATCTTCCACTTCTTAGCGAGTGATTTAAGCAGTACTGACTGGCATCTTCAAGGTTTGGGGTATCTTTGTCTATCCTTTTTTTCCATCTTTATAAAGTTTCATTACCTTGTTACGCAGGTCTTTTGACGGTTCTTTTCTGCTCTCCATGGCTCAGTGTCTAGCCTGCTTAGGGCATCCATGTGAGAGCTAAACAAACTCATTCCCTATTTTATACACAGACACTAATTGTAATTTAAAAAGCCACAGATGTGGGAAGTGAACCCTAAATTGGCATTGTGACCCGTGTGTGTGTGTGTGTGTGACCCGTGTGTGTGTGTGTGACCCGTGTGTGTGTGACCCGTGTGTGTGTGTGTGTGTGTGACCCGTGTGTGTGTGTGTGACCCGTGTGTGTGTGACCCATGTGTGTGTGTGTGTGTGACCCGTGTGTGTGTGACCCATGTGTGTGTGTGTGTGTGTGTGTGTGTGACCCGTGTGTGTGTGACCCATGTGTGTGTGTGTGTGTGTGTGTGTGTGTGTGTGTGTGTGTGTGTGACCCGTGTGTGTGTGACCCATGTGTGTGTGTGTGTGTGTGTGTGTGTGACCCATGTGTGTGTGTGTGTGACCCGTGTGTGTGTGACCCATGTGTGTGTGTGTGTGTGTGACCCGTGTGTGTGTGTGTGTGTGTGTGTGTGTGTGACCCGTGTGTGTGTGACCCATGTGTGTGTGTGTGTGTGACCCATGTGTGTGTGTGTGTGTGACCCATGTGTGTGTGTGTGTGTGTGTGACCCGTGTGTGTGACCCATGTGTGTGTGTGTGTGTGTGACCCATGTGTGTGTGTGTGTGTGTGTGTGACCCGTGTGTGACCCGTGTGTGTGTGTGTGTGCCAAGGCCAAACATTTGAGGGGGGGGGGACATTTGGGGGACTTCTTTAGGATTTAAAAATGAGCCAAACAACTATGTGACAGTAAATGGCTTCATATCCTCATATGATATTATACATATCTGTTATTTTGTATTACATAATAAATATTTGCTATTTTGTATTAAATTATATATTATATTATTTTCTATATTATACAATATTTTCTATATTCTACATATTTTCTATATTATACAGTATTTTTTATATTATACAGTATTTTCTATATTATATATATTTTCTATAATATTTTATATTATACAGTATTTTCTATATTATATATATTTTCTATAATATTTTATATTATACAGTATTTTCTATATTATACATATTTTCTATATTATATTATACATATTTTCTATATTCTACATATTTTCTATATTATACATATTTTCTATATTATATTATACATATTTTCTATATTATATTATACATATTTTCTATATTATATTATACATATTTTCTATATTATATTATACATATTTTCTATATTATACATATTTTCTATATTATACAGTATTTTTTATATTATACATGTTTTCTATATTATATAGTATTTTCTATAATTTACATATTTTTTATATTGTACAGTATTTTCTATATTATACAGTATTTTCTATATTATATATTATACAGTATTGTCTATATTATATATTATACATATTTTCTATATTATATATTATACAGTTTTTTTTCTATAATATATATATTATACAGTATTTTATATTATACAGTATTTTATATTATACAGTATTTTATATATTTTATATTATACAGTATTTTATATTATACAGTATTTTATATATTTTATATTATACAGTATTTTATATTATACAGTATTTTCTATATTATTTTATATTATACAGTATTTTCTATATTTTATAATATACAGTATTTTCTATATTTTATATTATACAGTATTTTCTATATTTTATATTATACAGTATTTTCTATAGTTTATATTATACAGTATTTTCTATATTTTATATTATACAGTATTTTCTATATTATACATATTTTCTATATTATACAGTATTTTCTATATTTTATATTATACATATTTTCTATATTATATTATACAGTATTTTCTATATTTTATATTATACAGTATTTTCTATATTTTATATTATACAGTATTTTCTATATTTTATATTATACAGTATTTTCTATATTTTATATTATACAGTATTTTCTATATTATACAGTATTTTCTATATTATACAGTATTTTCTATATTATACATATTTTCTATATTATACAGTATTTTCTATATTATACATATTTTCTATATTATACAGTATTTTATATTATACAGTATTTTCTATATTATACATATATTCTATATTATTTTATATTATACAGTATTTTCTATATTTTATATTATACAGTGTTTTCTATATTTTATATTATACAGTATTTTCTATATTATTTTATATTATACAGTATTTTATTATACATATTTTCTATATCATATATTATACATATTTTATATTATACATATTTTCTATATTTTACATATTTTCTATATTATTTTATATTATACATATTTTCTATATTATTTTATATTATACATATTTTCTATATTTTACATATTTTCTATATTTTATATTATACAGTATTTTTTAGCTGCTATGAATTGATCCTTTATTTTATCACAAATGGATGGACTCCTCACATCGCTCCCCTTTTGTATTGGTTGTCAGGAAAAATCATTCTCGCCTTGTTATGGCGCCCGCACATACCGGCGCCCGGCACGGATTTATCATTTCATTTTTTTTGCGGTATTTTTTTTTTATTCGGGGCGGCGGAGAGACGAACCATTTCTGGACGGTTTTCATGGAAAGCACCGGAGGACGGCGAAGGGGTTTGCCCGGCCATCCGTGATCTGAATGCTAAAGAGGACAGAGATGACGTCAAGCTGAATCCACGGCGGCTACAAACACAGAACGCCCCATCCCCCGTCCCCCGTCCGCGCTCGCTCACGACGCGGCTTTAAATCAGGGAATTACTTGCCGGGGAAAATCCTGCAGCTAAACATATAATTACTTTCAACAGGATCAATGCAAAACCGCTAATCAGTTTACCAACTGAATTAATTTTTATTTTCTTTCTATTTATTTAACTGAATTTTCTTCTTGACTCGCCCGCCAGCCGGGGCCAAAAAAATTCATATTTTTTTTTCACCAAAAATTTCCCTCCGGGGAAGGGAGGGGGAGGGGGGGTGTTCCTCCATTAAGCTGAACTGTCCTAATTCTTTTATCATTACAGTGATCCGCGAGGCGCGGGAAATGGAGAACGACGCGAGATTCCATAGAAGACAATCGCATGGAGGGTCTTCAGTTTTAGATCTCCACCTTTGTATTTAAAAAAGCAACATTAGCCATAAAAAATAAAAGTAAAAAAAAAAACCATACATTAGTATAAAACACAAAAATATACTCACCTTTGCCTTCTGCCCGCAGCAACTAGGTGAGAGTGACACGGCGCGGGCGTGACGCGGTGCGGGCCTTCCGGTACCATCTCAAGAAATCATGAGAATACAAGGAAAAGAAAAGGGCCCAAGGTCCAAAAAAAAGGCAACAGGGGTAAGCTTGGGGGGGGGGGGGCTCCCCGATTTATCCCGAAGAATGTTATAAAAAAGGAACACAAGTCTCACCAAAGTCCAGAAATTCATTATTACACTGACGAGAGGAGAAATCCGACACGTTCCGGGGGCAAAAAACCTCCTTCATCGGGGGGATAAATTATATATATATATTTTATGATTTTTTTTAGGTAAAATTTAAAAATTTATTTCATGTAGGGTCAGTTTTATATATATAATTTTGCATTATTTTTTTATATTTAGTTTTTTATTCTATTTTAACAATTCTATTCCAGTATATTGCATTATTATTATTTTTTTTAAGTTTATTGAGATCCTCAGGTACAAACATTCAATACAAAAAAAGTACATCGATATATTTTATGATTTTTAATGTAAAATTGAATAATTAATTTCATGTAGGGTCACTATACAGGCATATAGGGCCAGATTCACAGAGGAAATACGCCGGAGTATCTACTGATACTCCGGCGTATTTTCAAATTTGCCGCGTCGTATCTTTATTTGTAATTCACAAAAAAGATACGACGGCTTTTGGCTAAGATCCGTCAGGCGTACGGCTTCGTACGCCTTCGGATCCTAGGTGTAATTTTCCGGCGGCCGCTGGGTGGAGTTCGCGTCGTTTTCTAGCGTCGGGTATGCAAATTAGCTGATTACGGCGATCCACGAAGATACGCGCGTTCGTCGCAATCTCTTACGTCGTCACTAGTCGGTTTTTTCCCGTCGCAAACTTACGCCTGCTTTTTCATGGCTTATATTTAGAACAGCCATGTTAAAGTATGGCCGTCGTTCCCGCGTCGAATTTCAATTTTTTTTTTTTTTTTTTGTGTAAGACGTCCGGGAATACGAAACGACGTAACGCACGTCGCTGTTCAAAAAATACGTCGGGGCGCCGTAATTTCGCGCAAAGCACGTCGGGAAATTTTCACACAGAGCATGCGCAGAACGTTCGGCGCGGGAACGCGCCTAATTTAAATGGTACATGCACCATTTGAATTAGGCGGGCTTGCGCCGGACGGCTTTATGTTACAGCGCCGTAAGTTTACACACAAGTGCTTGGTGAATCAGGCACTTGCGCTGAAAACTTGCGGCGGTGTAACGTAAAGGGGATACGTTACGCCGCCGCAGATATTTGTGAATCTGGCCCATAGTGACCCTACATGAAATTAATATTTTAATTTTACATTGATATATTTTATGATTTTTAATGTACTTTTTCTGTATTGAATGTTTGTACCTGAGCATCTCAATAAAGTTATAAAATAATAATAATGCAATATACTGGAATAGAATTGTTAACATAGAATTAAAAAATAAATAAAGTAATAATAAAATTGCATGGGACAAGAAGTCAGAAGAGAAAGCCAAAGCGTTTCAAAAGTCAAAAATCAGAGCTGAAGAAGAAGATAAAATAAAATAAAACAGTAAAAGATGATTTTAAAATCCTGTTAAATAGTGTAAATGAAGTATAAAATACAACATATAAAATTACAAATAATCAACCCAACGTGAAATTAATGCTAAATTCACATAAAGGAAGAACATGAAGAATAAATACAGTATAAAACATTATGAATAAATATAATATATCCACAGTGGTTGGAGGAGAAGGCGGGAATGTCCACCAATGAGCACACAGTGGTTGGAGGAGAAGGCGGGGAATGTCCACCAATGAGCACACAGTGGTTGGAGAAGGCGGGGAATGTCCACCAATGAGAACACAGTGGTTGGAGGAGAAGGCGGGGGGTGTCCACCAATGAGCACGCAGTGGTTGGAGGAGAAGGCGGGGAATGTCCACCAATGAGCACGCAGTGGTGGGAGGAGAAGGCGGGGAATGTCCACCAATGAGCACACAGTGGTTGGGGGAGAAGGCGGGGAATGTCCACCAATGAGCACACAGTGGTTGGAGGAGAAGGTGGGGTATGTCCACCAATGAGCACACAGTGGTTGGAGGAGAAGGCGGGGAATGTCCACCAATGAGCACACAGTGGTTGGAGGAGAAGGTGGGGAATGTCCACCAATGAGCACACAGTGGTTGGAGGAGAAGGCGGGGAATGTCCACCAATGAGCACACAGTGGTTGGAGGAGAAGGCAAGGAATGTCCACCAATGAGCACACAGTGGTGGGAGGAGAAGGCGGGGAATGTCCACCAATGAGCACACAGTGGTTGGAGGAGAAGGCGGGGAATGTCCACCAATGAGCACACAGTGGTTGGAGGAGAAGGCGGGGAATGTCCACCAATGAGCACACAGTGGGTGGAAGAGAAGGCGGGGAATGTCCACCAATGAGCACACAGCGGTTAACGGAGAAGGCGGGGGAATGTCCACCAATGAGCACACAGTGGTTGGGAGGAGAAGGCGGGGAATGTCCACCAATGAGCACACAGTGGATGGAGGAGAAGGCGGGGAATGAGCACACAGTGGTGGGAGGAGAAGGCGGGGAATGTCCACCAATGAGCACACAGTGGTTGGAGGAGAAGGCGGGGAATGTCCACCAATGAGCACACAGTGGTTGGAGGAGAAGGCGGGGAATGTCCACCAATGAGCACACAGTGGGTGGAAGAGAAGGCGGGGAATGTCCACCAATGAGCACACAGCGGTTAACGGAGAAGGCGGGGGAATGTCCACCAATGAGCACACAGTGGGTGGAAGAGAAGGCGGGGAATGTCCACCAATGAGCACACAGTGGATGGAGGAGAAGGTGGGGGAATGTCCACCAATGAGCACACAGTGGTTGGAGGAGAAGGCGGGGAATGTCCACCAATGAGCACACTGTGGTTGGGAGGAGAAGGTGGGGAATGTCCACCAATGAGCACACAGTGGTTGGGAGGAGAAGGCGGGGAATGTCCACCAATGAGCACACAGCGGTTGGAGGAGAAGGCGGGGAATGTCCACCAATGAGCACACAGTGGGTGGAAGAGAAGGCGGGGAATGTCCACCAATGAGCACACAGTGGATGGAGGAGAAGGTGGGGGAATGTCCACCAATGAGCACACAGTGGTTGGAGGAGAAGGCGGGGAATGTCCACCAATGAGCACACTGTGGTTGGGAGGAGAAGGTGGGGAATGTCCACCAATGAGCACACAGTGGTTGGGAGGAGAAGGCGGGGAATGTCCACCAATGAGCACACAGCGGTTGGAGGAGAAGGCGGGGAATGTCCACCAATGAGCACACAGCGGTTGGAGGAGAAGGCGGGGAATGTCCACCAATGAGCACACAGTGGTTGGGAGGAGAAGGCGGGGGAATGTCCACCAATGAGCACACAGTGGTTGGAGGAGAAGGTGGGGAATGTCCACCAATGAGCACACAGTGGTTGGGAGGAGAAGGCGGGGAATGTCCACCAATGAGCACACAGTGGTTGGAGGAGAAGGTGGGGAATGTCCACCAATGAGCACACAGTGGTTGGAGGAGAAGGCGGAGAATGTCCACCAATGAGCACACAGTGGTTGGAGGAGAAGGCGGAGAATGTCCACCAATGAGCACAATAGTATAAATCCTCAATAATAAAAAATATAATAATAATAATGTAAATCCTGAATAATATTATTATTTTGGATGTATATATTCTTATTCCTAATAACATCAGACATCTTCAATAATACAAATAATAATAATATTAATCCTGAATAATAATAGTTATAATAATGTATATACTGAATAATATACATTTTGAGTAATAATAAAAAATAATGTAAATCCTTAATAATGATAATAATAATCTTAAATAATAAATATATATATATTTTTTTTAAATCATCCATACCTGCAATACAAAATTAAATCCCCCCTCCCCCACCCCGTTACAAGCATAGGGAACGCCGCTCCTTACTCCTGCATAGTATTTGTTTCAAACAAAATAAAATATAAAAACGAAAGCGGCGCACATATCAACTGAACAACGCAAGAAGGAAAATTATTTTTTTTCCAATAAATTTTTAAGAGCTCCTCTCCGTCCACTCGAGTTCTTTGGGGGGGGGGGGCAGTGCCCGCTTAATGAATTACTAAAAGCGCCTGATTCTGGAGCGCTGCCCCATTTTATCCCGGCTGTGATCGGATTCCGGCGCTCGGCCCCCCCCCCCCCCACGCACGCGCAGGTCTGTAATTTCATTGTCTGCTCTGCTTTATTTTGAGCAATTAATTATCTTCATCCAGAAAATCTCATCAACTCTTCACTACCAGGAGAGGAGGCTTCAGATTCAGAGACGGCGGCGGAACAGACCGCGAGCGCAGCATTTCTGGCGGGAAGCATCGGTGGCATGGATCGTGGCAACATTTGGTTGATGCCAAAATGTTTACAGCGATTTCATTCGCTGCAGCAGGTTGCGGTATGTTGTGTGCCCACTAATCTGTGTCTTTTCTCTTGGCCAATCAGATGCAGCCTTGGTAATGAACGTGATCCCCTTATTAAACATGTTGGATAGGCTCCGCCCACACAGCTGCGTCATTCACTCGCAGGTTCCTGTGAATGATTAAACTACAAGTACCATCTGCCACTGTGGCCAAGGCCCAGGACAAGGGGTGGGCAGGAGGATAGGGTGCCCCGGGCGCAATTATTTGTTGCAGGGATGGGGGCGCCCTGACCCTAAGCCTAAGGGACGTAGGGGGGTGGAGTTTGGTTTGTTGTCCTGGGTGCTGGATGACCTTGTCCCGGTACTGACTGTGGGAGACCGCACCTCTGGCCACATGCAGTACTGCATACACCAGCGCCCCACCGCACCTCTGGCCACATACAGTACTGCATACACCAGCACCCCCCGCACCTCTGGCCACATGCAGTACTGCATACACCAGCGCCCCCCCACACCTCTGGCCACATACAGTACTGCATACACCAGCGCCCCCCGCACCTCTGGCCACATACAGTACTGCATACACCAGCGCCCCCCCGCACCTCTGGCCACATACAGTACTGCATACACCAGCGCCCGCCCCCCGCACCTCTGGCCACATACAGTACTGCACACACCAGCGCCCCCCCCCCGCACCTCGGGCTACATACAGTACTGCATACACCAGCGCCCCCCCCACACCTCTGGCCACATACAGTACTGCATACACCAGCGCCCCCCCCCCCCACACCTCTGGCCACATACAGTACTGCATACACCAGTGCCCCCCGCACCTCTGGCCACATACAGTACTGCATACACCAGCGCCCCCCCGCACCTCTGGCCACATACAGTACTGCATACCCACCTCTTCACAATTTGAATTAGGCGGGCTTACGCCAGCCGATTTACGCTACGCCGCCGCAACTTACGAAGCAAGTGCTTTGAGAATACAGCACTTGTCCGTCTAAGTTGCGGAGGCGTAACGTAAATCAGATACGTTACGCCCGCACAAAGTTACGCGCTCCTACGGCAATTTGGCCCTTTGACTTTTAAGTGGTTAAACTTCCTGCATTTACACACAAAAAAGTTTGATCTGAGAAGGAAGTTAGTTACAATGTTTCATGTTGTAAAAAACTTGGCAGTCTGCGGGATTTTTTTCTTTACACACACAGCAGTTTATCCCTTTGATCTGAGAAGGAAGTTAGTTACAATGTTTCATGTTAAAAACTTGGCAGACTGCCAGATTTTTTTCTTTACACACAGAAGTTTATTCCTTTGATCTAAGAAGGACGTTAGTTACAATGTTTCATGTTGTTTAAAAACTTGGCAGACTGCCAGATATTTTATTTTGACAGCTGATAAGTCTCTCCACTTGTTCTATGAAAGAATCGGCAAACTCTGCATTGGAGATCGTCGGGGGGGGGGTTGAATCGAGATCGGATTCTGTAACAATTATTTATGTAGCTCTACCGCCCACGCAGAGATATTTTCCAGATAGCAATAATTCACAACCAGCTCAGATCCCTCTTTCCCGGCGCTAAACTGCAAACTGCCCGCCGATACCAGCGTCAGACATCCGAACGTTTGCGGGGGGGGGGCCATTAGAGATGGTAGCGTCCGCTTCATGGAAACCTTCTTTCCTTGGCGCCATGAACCGAAACATAATCGAGCTTCCAGATCCACCACACAGGGTAACCTGCGTCAAGACGCGAGTCGGCGGTGAGTCACCCTGTCCAATCCATTTCCAGTGATGTCGAGAAAGACGGCGAGGCCATTATCCCGAGTAACCCTTCATGTGCCAGATTCCTCCTGTCAGGTCTATAGCATGTCACACTAAATCTGTCTAAATATCAAGGGGGGGGGGGATAATCTTCAAAATTATCTGCGGCGAAAACGTGCGCTCTCCCTCAAGGAGCGACTGCCGCGGTTACCGCCGTTAAACACTCTGCGGGGAAATTAAACCGTCTCCCCGCCGTATGGCCGCAATAACATCCAGTTAATCGTCCTGCTCTGTCCTATTACCAGGCCGCGTGAAAGGCGATCATTTCGCCGACAGTTGATGCGTCTCTGGGGGGGGCGCAAAGGTAACGTTCTTTTCAGGCGTGATTACCCAGAGGCCCAAATTATTAGAGGGCTGGAGGGAGGATGAGCAGAGGAAGTGCTGGAGTCAGCAAGAAGTAGGGGAATCGCACGCGGCACAAACCATCAGGACTGGATTGGAGGCTTCGACCGGAACCGAGAGATTCTCTACTGGGACAACACCATCCGGCACTCCAAAAAGAACCAATAAAAAAGGTGAAAAAAACTGGTATACAGTAATTGTTTCCCTGCCTGGAGAACTATGCGAGCTTACACTAAACGTCCGTGACCACCTGACCATTACACCCATAGGAGCTTGTTGGCCATCTTATTCTAAAGCCTTGGCCTTCTATATGGATCCCACCCCCCTCACCCCTTTCTGGTGCAGTCTATACATGTCTGTGGAGCTATAAGAGCTCGTTGGCCATCTTATTCTAAAAACCATGGCCTTCGATGCGGAGTTGACCCCCCTCACCCCTTTGTGGCTCATCTATGGTGGTGGGGAGGGAAGACTCATTGATGGAGGTGGGGAGGGAAGGATCATTGATGGAGGTGGGGTGGGAAGACTCATTGATGGAGGTGGGGAGGGAAGGATCATTGATGGAGGTGAGGAGGGAAGGCCCATTGATGGAGGTTGGGAGGGAAAGGCTCATTGATGGAGGTGGGGAGAGAAGGCTCGTTGATGGAGGTGGGAAGGGAAGGCTCATTGATGGAGGTGGGAAGGGAAGGCTCAGTGATGGAGGTGGGGAGGGAAGGCTCATTGATGGAGGTGGAAAGGGAAGGCTCATTGATGGAGGTGGGAAGGGAAGGCTCATTGATGGAGGTGGGGAGGGAAGGCTCATTGATGGGGGTGGGAAGGGAAGGCTCATTGATGGAGGTGGGGAGGGAAGGCTCATTGATGGAGGTGGGGAGGGAAGACTCATTGATGGAGGTGGGGAGGGAAGACTCATTGATGGACGTGGGAGGGGAAGGCTCATTGATGTGGTGGGAAGGGAAGGCTCATTGATATAGGCAAGGAGGGGAAGGCTCATTGATGGAGGTGGGGAGGGAAGGCTCATTGATGGAGGTGGGGAGGGAAGGCTCAGTGGGGGAGGGAAGGCTCATTGATGGAGGTGGGGTGGGAAGGATCATTGATGGAGGTGGGGGAGGGAAGGCTCATTGATGGAGGTGGGGAGGGAAGGCTCATTGATGGAGGTGGGGAGGGAAGGCTCAGTGGGGGAGGGAAGGCTCATTGATGGAGGTGGGGTGGGAAGGATCATTGATGGAGGTGGGGGGGGAAGGCTCATTGATGGAGGTGGGGAGGGAAGGCTCATTGATGGAGGTGGGGAGGGAAGGCTCATTGATTGAGGTGGGAGGGGAAGGCTCATTGATATAGGCAAGGAGGGGAAGGCTCATTGATGGAGGTGGGGATGGAAGGATCATTGATGGAGGTGGGGTGGGAAGGCTCATTGATTGAGGTGGGGAGGGGAAGGCTGATTGATGGAGGTGGGAAGGGAAGGCTCGTTGATATAGGCAAGGAGGGGAAGGCTCATTAATGGAGGTGGGGATGGAAGGATCGTTGATGGAGGTGGGGAGGGAAGGCTCATTGATTGAGGTGGGGAGGGAAGGCTCATTGATTGAGGTGGGAGGGAAGGCTCATTGATGGAGGTGGGGAGGGGAGGCTCATTGATGGAGGCGGGGAGGTAAGGATCATTGGTGGAGGTGGGGAGGGAAGGATTGATGGTGGAGGTGGGGAGGGAAGGCTCATTGATGGAGGTGGGGAGGGGAAGGCTCATTGATGGAGGGAAGGCTCAATGATGGAGGTGGGAGGGAAGGCTCATTAATGGAGATGGGGAGGGAAGACTCATTGATGGAGGTGGGGAGGGAAGGCTCATTGATGGAGGTGGGGAGGGGAAGGCTCATTGATGGAGGGAAGGCTCAATGATGGAGGTGGGGAGGGAAGGGTCATTTATGGAGGTGGGGAGGGAAGGCTCAGTGATGGAGGTGGGGGAGGGAAGGCTCATTGATGGAGGTGGGGAGGGAAGGCTCATTGATGGAGGTGGGAGGGAAGGCTCAGTGGGGGTGGGAAGGCTCATTGATGGAGTGGGGTGGGAAGGATCATTGATGGAGGTGGGGAGGGAAGGCTCATTGATGGAGGTGGGGAGGGAAGGCTCATTGATGGAGGTGGGGGGAGGGAATGCTCATTGATGGAGGTGAGGAGGGAAGGCTCATTGATGGAGGTGGAGGGGGGAAGGCTCATTGATGGAGGTGGGGGGGGGGAAGGCTCATTGATGGAGGTGGGAGGGAAGGCTCATTGATGGAGGTGGGGAGGGAAGGCTCATTGATGGAGGTGGGGAGGGAAGGCTCATTGATGGAGGTGGGGGGAGGGAATGCTCATTGATGGAGGTGCCCCTTGCTTTATAGAGCGAGCGGAGGGGGCTTGTATAACCAGCCAGAAAGCATCAGGTCGGGAGCAAGCGCAGTGTTCATTGCCAACAGCTGTTCGGGCTCGGAGATTTCCGTAGCCCATCAACTGCACATGCGCGGCGCCTGCGCAGTCGAGGCCAGACTCTATCGGATAGGGGAATCATCTCGACAAAACACTGCCACTGTTTACATCACATGATCAGCTCTCATTGGCTGGCAGCTGATAACGTGGTAAGGGGTCGACCCCTTACTCCGATCTGTGATCAGCCGAGTTTCATTGACTCACTGATCACAGGGCGCTCAGGCCCCTCGGGAACGGGAAGACGTCCACGGACACCCTCCCGGGCAAATTAGGTCCGCGCTGTAGCCGTCTTTCGGCTACAGCGCGGATGGGAGGTGGTCAAACAAGCGAGCAACCAATAAAATCAGAGGACCTGATCTGCTCACTTGACTGCAAAAGTCAGAGGATCGGCACGACAGCCAGGCGCCTCGCATTTTCAGAAGGACGGCATCAGCAGCCACCATGTTTGCAGGTTACTACAGGAAGTCTACAGGAAGAACTGGAAAGGGGAGGAGGAAGATCGTTCTATAATGGTAATGAAACACCAAATACAATTATAATTCCAACCGGGGACACCCAGAAATATCGGGAACGTCATCAGAGAGCAGCCAATGGAATCTCAGTCCATGGAGGACGACGCCGATCAACCCAGTCATACAAATCAGCATCAGAGAGAAATGACAATTGTCATTGTTATTATCCACATCGATCGCTTTCCTGTCTGCCAGTTTTATGTCAATGGAGATCAACTCACTTCATACCGGGGGGGGGGGGGCATCAGGTGCAACCCCGACATCACCGCACATGATATTCAATCAGAGACTGCAGACACAGTACAGGAGATGGTCAGAGACTGCAGACATAGTACAGGAGATGATCAGAGACTGCAGACATAATACAGGAGATGGTCAGAGACTGCGGACATAGTACAGGAGAGGGTCAGAGACTGCAGACATAATACAGGAGATGATAAGAGACTGCAGACATAGTACAAGAGACGATCAGAGACTGCAGACATAGTACAGGAGATGATCAGAGACTGCAGACATAGTACAGGAGATGATCAGAGACTGCAGACATGGTACAGGAGATGATCAGAGACTGCAGACATGGTACAGGAGATGGTCAGAGACTGCAGACATAGTACAGGAGATGATCAGAGACTGCAGACATAGTACAGGAGATGATCAGAGACTGCAGACATGGTACAGGACATGGTCAGAGACTGCAGACATAGTACAGGAGATGATCAGAGACTGCAGACATAATACAGGAGATG
The DNA here is from genome assembly GCF_905171775.1 of Rana temporaria. Taxonomy (NCBI): domain Eukaryota; kingdom Metazoa; phylum Chordata; class Amphibia; order Anura; family Ranidae; genus Rana; species Rana temporaria. The sequence continues at coordinate 183,905,391 of NC_053497.1, forward strand.
GTCAGAGACTGCAGACATAGTACAGGAGATGATCAGAGACTGCAGACATAGTACAGGAGATGATCAGAGACTGCAGACATGGTACAGGAGATGGTCAGAGACTGCAGACATAGTACAGGAGATGATCAGAGACTGCAGACATAGTACAGGAGATGATCAGAGACTGCAGACATGGTACAGGAGATGGTCAGAGACTGCAGACATAGTACAGGAGATGATCAGAGACTGCAGACATAATACAGGAGATGGTCAGAGACTGCAGACATAGTACAGGAGATGGTCAGAGACTGCAGACATAGTACAGGAGATGGTCAGAGACTGCAGACATAGTACAGGAGACGGTCAGAGACTGCAGACATAGGAAAGGAGATGGTCAGAGACTGCAGACATAATACAGGAGATGGTCAGAGACTGCAGACATAATACAGGAGATGGTCAGAGACTGCAGACATAGTACAGGAGATGGTCAGAGACTGCAGACATAGTACAGGAGATGGTCAGAGACTGCAGACATAATACAGGAGATGGTCAGAGACTGCAGACATAATACAGGAGATGGTCAGAGACTGCAGACATAATACAGGAGATGGTCAGAGACTGCAGACATAGTACAGGAGATGGTCAGACTGCAGACATAATACAGGAGATGGTCAGAGACTGCAGACATAATACAGGAGATGGTTAGATTCTGCAGACATAGTACATGAGATGATCAGAGACTGCAGACATAATACAGGAGATGATCAGAGACTGCAGACATAATACAGGAGATGATCAGAGACTGCAGACATAGGAAAGGAGATGGTCAGAGACTGCAGACATAGGAAAGGAGATGGTCAGAGACTGCAGACATAATACAGGAGACGGTCAGAGACTGCAGACATAGGAAAGGAGATGGTCAGAGACTGCAGACATAATACAGGAGATGATCAGAGACTGCAGACATAATACACAAGATGGTTAGATTCTGCAGACATACTACAGGAGATGGTCAGAGACTGCAGACATAATACAGGAGACGGTCAGAGACTGCAGACATAGAAAGGAGATGGTCAGAGACTGCAGGACATAATACAGGAGACGGTCAGAGACTGCAGACATAGGAAAGGAGATGGTCAGAGACTGCAGACATAGTACAGGAGACGGACACCTTCACCAAAACAATGATGCCGGCTGATTCCAGGAAAAACTTGCTTTACCTCTCCCCATATTAAGGTGTATGTAAACTTAAAGAAGAACTCCACTTTTACTATCAAATTCAAAAATGTTAAATCTAAAAAAGTATCCTTGTATAAAAGTAATTCACTAAGAGTAAAATAACGGTCCAAAAAATGCGGTCTCTGACAAAAAAAATTCTACTTATTCACGTAGTACCCCTACCTATTTTACATGGGGGGGGGGCTGGATCTGGGGACCTGCCCACCAGATAGGGTTGTGGGCATGAGGCCCTTGTCCCCATCAAAATGGTGGGGTAGCATAGCTCCCCTCAGCCCCAAAGCACCCTTCCACCCCCCATGTTGAGGGCATGTGGCCTGGTATGGTTCCCCCCCCCCCCCCCCCAATTTCCTGACCTGCTGGGCTTCATGTGTCTGGTATGGATTTTGGGGGGGGGACCCCACGCCATTTAAAAAAAAATTGGGGTTTCCCTTAAAATCCATACCAGGGCCTGGTATGGACTGGGGGGGGGCACGCTTTTTTTTCTTCAGCATTTTTAATTTACTCCATTTTTATTTCCATTCAGCTGTCAGCAGGGAACCCGCTGACAGCTGATGAGTCATCTGTCGTTAGGGACACGATGGCTGGCTTCTCCAGTCCACTTCATTTGTCAAAAAACAAATTACTGCCAGCAAAACCCCTGTTGGTAAATATCAAGTTTTACTTTTTACTCTCTGGTCCGTTCCATCAAACCGAAAAGTCAGCTCCAGACACAAAGAAGGCTGGCAGGACGCGGGCCCGGGTCAATAAACCCATTAGCAGGATATCTCTTAAGCAAGTCTGCCAATAGCCGTCATAAAATTGCATCGTCAGAGGTCCCGTCGGGCTATCTTCTGGTTGCAATTGGCTACTTTAAAGTCAGAACCCGGGTTTAAGTCTAGATCTACTTGACCCAAAACTGCCCCCTTTTTCATACAACCCGGCTATCGAAATCACTTCACATTCCATAAATCCTGATATGATACAATTACGTTTTGGAACAACAGTCCATTAAAAAGTATAAGAAAGTAAAAAAAGAAAATATTGGTGCCGTGACTCGGATGTGAACTGAGGTTTCAGCACTCACCCACCTCTGCTCCCCACACTGAGTAAGGTTTGGCTCAGTGACGCCCTCTAGTGGGTCCACAAAAAAGCTGCTGCAACTGGCAGCTCAAATTTTCCCACTGAAATCAGTGAAAAAGAGCCGATGACCTTCCTAAATCAGACTGAACAGCAGATTTGGCTCTGAATTTTGTTACCGTATATACTCAAGTATAAGCCGACCCGAATATAAGCCTAGGCACTGTAAATATCAGAGAACTGTGTGTGGCCCTCAGGCCGCACTGTAAATATCAGAGGACTGCACGTGGCCCTCGGGCTGCACTGTAAGTATCAGAGGACTGCACGTGGCCCTCGGGCCGCACTGTAAATATCAGAGAACTGTGCGTGGCCCTCGGCCGCACTGTAAATATCAGAGAATTGTGCGTGGCCCTCGGGCCACACTGTAAATATCAGAGGACTGCACGTGGCCCTCGGGCCGCACTGTAAATATCAGAGGACTGCACCTGGCCCTCGGGCCGCAATGTAAATATCAGAGGACTGCACCTGGCCCTCGGGCCGCACTGTTAATATCAGAGCACTGCACGTGGCCCTCAGGCCGCACTGTAAATATCGGAGAACTGTTTGTGGCCCTCGGCCTGCACTGTAAATATCAGAGGACTGCACGTGGCCCTCGGGCCGCACTGTAAATATCGGAGAACTGTTTGTGGCCCTCGGGCCGCACTGTAAATAGCAGAGGACTGCACGTGGCCCTCAGGCCGCACTGTAAATACAGAGGGACTGCACGTGGCCCTCGGGCCGCACTGTAAATATCAGAGGACTGCACGTGGCCCTCGGGCCGCACTGAAAGTATCAGAGGACTTCACATGGCCCTCAGGACGCACTGTAAGTATCAGGGAACTGCGTGTGGCCCTCGGGCCACACTGTTAATATCAGAGGACTTCACATGGCCCTCAGGCCGCACTGTAAGTATCAGGGAACTGCGTGTGGCCCTCGGGCCACACTGTTAATATCAGAGGACTGCACGTGGCCCATCGGGCCGCACTGTAAGTATCAGAGGACTTCACATTGCCCCTCAGGCCGCACTGTAAGTATCAGGGGACTTTGTGTGGCCCTCGGGCCGCACTGTAAATATCAGAGGGACTTCACATGGGCCCTCAGGCCGCACTGTAAATATCAGAGGGCTGCACGTGGCCCTCAGGCCGCACTGTAAATATCAGAGGACTGCACGTGGCCCTCGGGCCCGCGCTGTAAGTATCAGAGGACTTCACATGGCCCTCGGGCCGCACTGTAAGTATCAGGGGACTGCGTGTGGCCCTCGGGCCGCTGGACGGACATGACGGGTCGAAACTGTTCGAGGAGGGAAAATATATATCCAGACATTCCAGGTCAGGGGACCTTTAAATGTAAACTTGTCAGTGGTGGGAGTCGGGGGTCCAATCTGTAGTCCAGATCACTAGTTCAGAGAGCGCCCCCTACAGGACAGAATCTAAGAAGATTACAAAAACATATCTGTGCCCATAGAAGAGTGAGGGGACAGAGTAACAGCAGCATTCAGGCTCCTACAGAGATCATATGATGCCCCCGACACACTGACATGACTTCCTTGTTACAAGACAAGCAGACAATCCGATCGGAAGGTTACATTGTTTCTACACATTTGCTGACAATCTTCACATCCTCTTCATGCTTTTAATTATCAACAGAAAGAGTAACAACAATCGAATCTTCATTTCCCAACAACCGTCAGAGCCGTGCGTGTCACGAGCCACATCTTCATACCGCCTATTGTCACACACACACACGTGCAACACATGGGGGGGGGGGGGAGTATAACACAAGGCCAGATGATTATCTCACACAATACACGAGCAGAGCCGCCTCCACCGGGCAGAACCAACCACCAATCCTCCGATATCCATCCATCTACTATACAATCTACACAATACCGATATCCCATCTACTATACAATCTACACAATACCGATATCCCATCTACTATACAATCTACACAATACCGATATATCATCTACACAACGCTGATCTACATGATATACAATACTGATATACCTTTCATTATATACAGGGGTAGTATACAGATATACAGAGGGTAGCAGGAATAGTGTAAAGATATACACAGTATACAGATGTAATGTACATATACACAGGATATATAGGGTAGTATATAGATATACACAGGGGTAGTATATAGATATACACAGGGTATATAGGGGTAGTATATAGATATACACAGGATATATAGGGGTAGTATATCGATATACACAAGATATATAGGGGTAGTATATAGATATACACAGGATATATAGGGGTAGTATATCAATATACACAAGATATATAGGGGTAGTATATAGATATACACAAGATATATAGGGGTAGTATATAGATATACAGACGATATATAGGGGTAGTATATAGATATACACAGAGTATAGATGGGTAGTATACAGATACCGAGTGTAGCAGGAATAGTGTGCATATACACAGGGTATATAGGGGTAGTATATAGATATGCACAGGATATATAGGAATATTATATAGATATACACAGGATACATAGGGTAGTATATAGATATACACAGGGGTAGTATATAGATATACACAGGATATATAGGGGTAGTATATAGCTATACACAGAATATATAGGGGTAGTATTAAGATATACACAGGAGGTAGTATATAGATATACACAGGGGTAGTATATAGATATACACAGGATATATAGGGGTAGTATATAGATATACACAGGGGTAGTATATAGAATACACAGGGGTAGTATATAGATATACACAGGATATATATGGGGTAGTATATAGATATACACAGAGTATAGATGGGTAGTATACAGATACCAAGTGTAGCAGGAATAGTGTACATATACACAGGGTATATAGGGGTAGTATATAGATATAAAGGGGTAGTATATAGATATACACAGGATATATAGGGGTAGTATATAGATATACACAGGATATATAGGGGTAGTATATAGATATACACAGGGGTAGTATATAGATATACACAGGGTATATGGGGGTGGTATATAGATATACACAGGGTATATAGATATACACAGGATATATAGGGGTAGTATATAGATATACACAGGGTATATAGGGGTAGTATATAGATATACAACAGGATATATAGGGGTAGTATATAGATATACACAGGGGAGTATATAGATATACACAGGGTATATGGGGTGGTGGATATAGATATACACATTGTATATAGGGGTAGTATATAGATATATACAGTCGGTGGAGGATGTGTGGTCACAGCTCATACCGGGCCATAATGGAGAGGAATCTGGCACCATATATAGTACCCCCCCATGTACATGCATGAACCCCGGATCTGGCCCCCAATGTCACAGTCATAGACCGGGGTGCAGCATAACCAGGGATGAGAAGAGGAGCTCTTCTTCTATTGTCGGGTCCAGCGGAGAGGCAGAAATCCCCGAAGATTCTCTATTCTGTAGGTCCATAGATTTTATAGATCCTATATAGATTCTATGGGTTCTCGGGTTCTATAGGTTCTGTGGATTCCATGGGTTCTCGGGTTCCTTACCTTTCATCCAGTCCACCACCTGCTTGGGACTCCACTTGCTGATGGGTTCCATGACCAGAGCCATGATGATGGAAGGAGGATGGGGATGGGGGGCTCACAGCATGCCCGGCTTGAGGATGATGTTGGAGGAGCTCTGCCGGCTCTGAGGATGAGGATGATGTTGGAGGAGCTCCTCCGTCCCTCCAGGATTCGCCCGCACTGATTCACTAATGTAGAAAATTACATTGGCCCCTCCCCCGCTGCCTGCAACACGCCGGAGCCCAGAGAGAGGGGAATGGTGCAATACAGGAGAGAGAGGAGGAGAGGAGAGGTGTCGGCTCCTCATCTCATCACACCACGCTATCCTGTGCAACGGCAGCGCTCCCTGCGGGGGGATCCCGACAATTCACACACATGAGAGGGGGACTGCGAGAGATAGAGCCCCCCCCCCCAAATCAGAGGTCCTGGACCCCCACCTAGGGAGAGAGATACAGCACCCCCCCAAATCAGAGGTCCTGGATCCCCCCCCAAATCAGAGGTCCTGGACCCCCACCCAGGGAGAGAGATACAGCACCCCCCAAATCAGAGGTCCTGGACCCCCCCCCAGGGAGAGAGATACAGCACCCCCCCCAAATCAGAGGTCCTGGACCCCCACCTAGGGAGAGAGATACAGCACCCCCCCCCCAAATCAGAGGTCCTGGACCCCCACCTAGGAGAGAGATACAGCACCCCCCTAAATCAGAGGTCCTGGACCCCCACCTAGGGAGAGAGATACAGCACCCCCCCCAATCAGAGGTCCTGGACCCCCTCCTAGGGATAGAGATACAGCACCCCCCCCCCAAATCAGAGGTCCTGGACCCCCCCCTAGGGAGAGAGATACAGCACCCCCCCCCCCAATCAGAGGTCCTGGACCCCCACCTAGGGAGAGAGATACAGCACCCCCCCATCAGAGGTCCTGGACCCCCACCTAGGGAGAGAGATACAGCACCCCCCCCCCCATCAGAGGTCCTGGACCCCCACCTAGGGATAGAGATATAGCACCCCCCATCAAAATTCCTGGACCCCCACCTAGGAAGAGATATACAGCACCCCCCATCAGAGGTCCTGGACCCCCACCTAGGAAGAGACATAAAGCACCCCCAATCAGAGGTCCTGGACCCCAACCTAGGAATATACAGCACCCCCCATCAGAGTTCCTGGACCACCACCTAAGGATAGAGATACAGCACCCCCCATCAGAGGTCCTGGACCCCCAGTATAAACATGGAACCTGGACCCCCAGGGTGCCCCCTTACTGGAGATACAGCTCTCCCCCAAACCATGGGAGGGTGGGGGGGATACGACACCCACATCAGAGGATGTCCTGGACCCCTATCCAGGGAGAGGGATACAGCACCCCCATCAGAGGTCCTGGACTACCAGTATAAATAGGGAGCCCCCTTTACTGGAGATATAGTTCTCCCCACTTATAGACACTGGACCCCCGACCTTACTGGATACAGCACCCCCCCCATCAGAGGTCCTGGACCCCAACCCATGGGGAGAGATACAGCACCCCCTCCATCAGAGGTCCTGGACCCCCATAAATGGGGAGCGATACAGCACTCCCCCCCCCCCCACAGGATATACAGGAGTAGTGTACATATATACAGGACACACATGGGTAGTGTACAGATTCAGGATATCTGTACTAAATAAATCACCAATATAA